>NC_142520.1:38984877-39139877 GCF_964205215.1 Stylophora pistillata
GTGTAGATGCAACAGAGGAGACAAAAATTTGTTATGAAAAAAAAATGTGTCCTTTGATGTTGTCAGGGAAATTCTAGTTTAGTCTGCTTGTGCAGATACTGGTCCTAATGGAAACTTGTGGATAAAAGTCAGCCTCATGCCTATAATTATTGTAAATGTGAGGTGATTGGCTTTTCTGCAAAATGTTTTAGCTTGTAAAATCTTATTGTCCATGTGTTGGTAAGTTGGTTGGGGTGACTGTTATTTCCACAATCTTATGCTGATGATGCATGTGGCAATTTTATTTGGGGATCGCAACAAATTTCATAGCTGTGATTGGCTTATTGAATCACTGATATTAGCATGTTAGAAATGCGGAGACACACCTGGTGATTTTATACGCCAATCACAGTGATCTGCGAATATCACGATTGCCATACCAAGCATACTGGGTGATTTTCGTTTTAAATGGCCCAGTGTGTCGCAGACTTTAATTGAAGTTAGCATGCGGAGTCAACTTCCATTAAGGTTGTCAAAACATCAATTACCAATACCAGGAACAGTCTTTCTCAAGAGTATTTACTGCAAGAATGTGTTTGTAGTGTACATGTATGTGACTGTATGCAATGAAACATTTTTAAAATAAATTTTTCTTAGTTAATGATGGAAGTGGAAAGTTACTAGCTTACAGAGGACTTACTGATGCAGTTAAGTCAATTGTGAGAACAAACGGCTTAAAAGGATTATATCAGGTACTTTCAGTTAAATAAAAAGTATTGTAATACTGGTACAATTTGTGAATCAATTAACTAATTTTGGAGGTTAGCAGTTTTCTTTTAATCCATGTTTACCACTTTCAAAAATTCGAGTATTGCCCTTTCTGCTCACCATACAATACAAATTTTTTTCCTATCTGGAGAATTTGGTAATAAAGCAAGTAATGCCCCATTCATTTAAATTTTCTGCCCTGTCATCACCTTTGCTTGACAGTGTGTTGTTATTCTGAGGAGAAATTACTTTTCAAGAAATTACTTTACGCGAGACATGCGCGCCACGCGGACGTCAATGTGTTTACTTACAGTGGGGGAGAGGAGGAGGGGAGTAGGCTACCTTGAACAAAGTGCGATGAGAATTTTAAAAAATAACGAAATGATTTAAAGAAAAAAAAAACGCGCAGTGATTCCTATTTTAATGACACCGAATAAAAGGAAAAAATCTATAAACACGCAGTTCACTTTTCATCCTGTGCAAAGACTGTTTTGCCAGTATTTTTGGTTGTGTTAGTAGTAGTGATAAGGGTGAAAAATGGCTTCAATGCAGTCATTTTGATTATAAAAACTTACAGGACCTTGTTCTGAGTATTGTATTTGCTAGTTATTTTAAAGAATTTCTACGTGTATTATTCATTTTGTTTCTAAAAAATATCGAATTCAAATGGAATTGACGGGGAGATTTTATTTTCCTTCACTTTCTATAAAATGCAAAGTCAGCACTTTTCTCACATTTCAAAGCCAGTTATCTCGTAATATTGCGTGGCTACCACCAATTTTATTTTTGTATTGGATTCTGATAGCCCTTGATACAATACATTTTGCTTGCATAGGCATTGGCTGGGGAAAGTTAGATTGATTACGATGACGCAATACAGGGCTACTAGATCAAAATGCTTTAAGCATATCAAATTTATCATTCCACAAAAGCTGAACTTGAAGATCCTTCAAAATTAAAACATTCAAATATAGCAAATTACGAGTAATTTCGTTCTGTTCTCACAATTTAAAGTATGGAGTGTTTTTTAAAAGTTTTTATAACATAACCAAAGTAAAGCGCGCGCTCTGATTGGTCAATTTAGCGTCCCCCATTTGCCCATGGGTGTACGCTGCTGACGTGAGCAAATGCAAAGACTATTTTTCCGCGCGCGCTTGTTTTTTCTGGTCGCGTAAGATTTGTTAAATAAAAGGAACTCTTTATCTACAGTGCATCAATGTTATGTTATAAAACAAATGGTAAACACCACAGCGTACACTATTGAGTTATGGATGCACTTGGGAGGTTTGCTAAGCACTCAAGAAGCTAGAGTCGCTCTCGGCTATCGCCTTGAGCGATTCTTACGCTTCTTTCGTGCCTAGCAACCTCCCGCGTGCATCCATAACTCAATAGTGTACGCTGTGGTGTTTACCATTTGTTAATTTTAGGCAACAATTTAATGTGGAAGTAATATGACTGTTGTACGTCTTCATCTGGCACACAATCATTTTTTTTTGAGTGAAATAAGGATTATTTTGCTTCAGCGCAAGCACTTACAATGTATTCATGTGGTCTTATACTCAATATTTTCAGATTTAGCCCAAGAAAGGAAGTATTTGGTGGATTTTCCGCCATTTAAGATTCACCCCTCTCGCTTCTGTGATGGAGTTTGTCACAGCTAATGATCAATGTAGGACAGAAGTAAACATACAAGGAATGGCTCTCAAGCGCTCTGTCTTCAAAAGATGGTCAGTGGCGGCTCCTCACCTCTGCAATGTCAAATGCGGACAGGAGATCACGTGCAAAAGCTATAACTACAATCGAAAATACCAAATGTGTGAACTAAATAGCCGCACCAGGGAAGCGAGACCAGGGAATTTTCTTTCAACCCCTGGATGGTTTTACATTCAGCGACTGAACGGCAAAGGTATGAAATCAAAAGTTTATCTTATGTTTGGTTGGTATTCCTTGAATTATTCTCTATCCTGGGCCGATCCGGTTCCTTCTCACCTGAAAGAACTTATAATATAAAGAAACTAAAATATCTGCCTTTACCGCAGCTCCCTTAGGCTCTATCCCTGAATTACCGGCGCTGACTTGTCAAGAAATATAAGCAAGTGAAGGTAAATACACTATGGACAGAAAGTATTGGCTGGATCCAACTAGGAAAGGGAAGGCAGTACTGATTTACTATGTTATGGTTAACGAAGGTAGGTCCCATAAGTTTTGTTTGAGTTATTGTATCTTATGAATAGCTATCAGTATCATGAAAGTATTATAAATTATTCATGTACTATCATTAATATCACTATCGTAATATTTGATTTGGACCAGTTCTATGGTGGATGCCTCTCGTGAGTTACTCTAACTTAGTCACTTCTTCTCTTTCTAAACTGTAGATATGGATGAATGTAAATTTAACATCAGCGGCTGCGACGTGAATGCAGACTGTACGAATACGTATGGTTCTTACATCTGCACTTGTAAAGTGGGATACACTGGCGATGGACACTCATGCTCAGGTAATTTTGAGGATGATCTAGTGGATGCCTTCCGAATAACTGCCTTAGCATTTTTTTTTTTTTGGTATATCGTCTCATATCATTATACAGCGTCACCCACGCAATGTTTTCGTAAAGTTTCCGTGATGTGCGTCTGGCTTGTTTCAAAGCTGTTGTGTTGATAGATTTAAAAAAAATCTTTGTGCTGAAATATACGAACAACAGATTGTATACTTGTACTTGTCACCACGGATTTACAGGAAATGGACGCAACTGTACGGGTACTAGATTCCTTCCTTTTTTTAAACCCCTCATATTAGAAAGAAAAGTACTGTCATCTTAGCAAGACTTGTTTTACCAGCATGCCTTAAAGAAAATAGCGACGGGTGTAGGCCTGAAGACAATGCCGACAATAACACAAATATATTAAATAAACATTGCGTGATAAAAAATCTTAATGACACAAATCGTTGTATTAGTGGTAAAAAATCTCAACTGGTAGAAGGCAGACTTGATGATTACTAGTGGGTAAGAACTAAGTATGTAAATTTTAACCTGGATATGCTGGAAATGGACAAAACTGTACAAGCGAAGTTAGTCTCATTGCAATCAAATCATGACCAGAATTTTCCAACATGACGCGTTGACTATAATGCCGCGCTATTCAGCCGCGTTACTAGAGAATTAGAAAATATATCACTCATGACCCGTTTAAGTTTAAGGAGCCGTCAGGGACTCTTAGGTTTTGTTCCTGACTTGTAAATGAAACATTTTAATAAATGATGCATTGTTATTCTGATTTGAACTTGGTCAGTAAACTAAGAGCAGAATCAGTTTATACAAAGTTTGGTTCCAGGACCTTAAACCTTCCTTTTTGTTTAAATTCTTTCTCCGTGTAATGTTTTCTTTCGACAACTTTCTAATTTGATGTCGATGGATGCAAAGGCAGCAATAACCTCTGTGACGAAATTGCAAATTGCTCCAATACTTTTGGGTCTTATAGTTGCACCTGCGAAGATGGATTTACTGGAGATGGACACTTGTGCTCAGGTAAAATTAAAACCTACAGTCGTCTCGAAGTACAATACTCAAATCGTTTCGCACGAAGGCAATGGAGATTTTGAAAAACAAAAAACAAAACAAAACAAACAAAAAAACCGGGTTGCTTAACTTAATTCCTGGTCATTCACTTTATTTTTGTACCCAAAAAGTTACATTGACATACCTACTGCTTCCAGATATCGATGAGTGCAGCAATGGAAGCCATGTTTGTGATATGAAAGCCAACTGTACCAACACTACGGGCTCTCGTAACTGCACCTGCAAGAAAGGGTTCATTGGAGATGGGCAATCATACCGAGGTAATTCAAATTAGCATCAGAATCCGACTCTACATAACAACTATCACCTTAGTAGCTGTTATTCCTTAGATTTTTTAATGCTGTTCCATCTATGAGTTGAATATGCTTAGTTATGTGGACAATTCTCTATCTAGCATTTATTTTACGAAACTCACGGAAGTCGCCTATCTTGTTTTTTTGTTACAGCTGATATACTTTTCAGTGACATATTTTTGTGCGTTTATTTGTTTGTTTGTTTGGTGTTTTGGGGTGTTTTGCTTCCAGATATCGATGAGTGCAATAATGGAGACCATCTCTGTGACGTCAATGCGAACTGTACCAACACTAACGGTTCCCACAACTGCACCTGCAGGGAAGGATACATCGGAGATGGACAGTCATGCCAAGGTAAGTTTGAGCTACCATCAGGCGAGCGAATAATTAATCAGAAATACGACCTCGCTCGCACGCAATATCAAAGAAGCCTTAGCATTAAACGAAGCATCTTTAGCAGGAAATATTAATCCTATTAAGCGCTACGTTTTGCATCATGTCTCCTTGCATGTTTATGCAAGGAGTCACAATTATCCGGCCACATTTTGCTTGTTTCAGAGCCATCATATTGGTGGGTTAAGAGATATTTGTGCTGAGATGTTTGTTTACAATATCTAATTCGTAAAACAGAAAAAGGAGAAACCTTTGTTTTATGATTTGCAATGATTAATAGCATCGTGCAAGTGAGAGTGTTCATCCATTTCAAGGTGACAAAAATAAAAAAGGAGTGCAAAATATATTTATGATGTCTCAGATATTGACGAATGTAAAGGAAATCACTCTTGTCACGTGAATGCTACCTGCACGAACACCGATGGATCGTACGTTTGTACTTGTAAGCCCGGATATACTGGAAATGGACACAATTCTACAGGTACTTAATGTCTTTTACTGTGACCCTTCAAATTCGAGAGAAAAGTAATATCCTTGCCCAAAGTGTATATTAATTATATCCTGTCATCAGTCTACGTCACTACGAGATGCACGCACATGCTGCTGGTCAGTGCTCGCTTGCTGGTCTAGATCTTCAAACCATCTTTTTTCAACTTCGTAATGCAAGGAAAATATCCGCAATCCTGCGCTCCTTTGGAATCCTTTCTACAAAATTCCAAGCTTAAGGTACGTGGAAGTCCATGATTTTTTGATTTGTCCACAAATCTCAGCGAAAATATCCTGATGGGCGATTCAAACAATGCCGCTCCTGAAATGAATGAATTGCACGAGGACACCTCACGAAGATCACAGAGTGCCGAGGAGGGCAGCCTTAACAAGGCTATTTTCTCAATTAACGGAAATATGGCTAAGATGGCGGCCATTTTTGAGAACATGTGCGACACTAAAGGGCCACCGGCCAAGAAACGAAAGGCTAGAGGTGAAGACAGCATGTCAGCCTCTGACCCAGAGTCAGAGGAGGAGGCCGGGCCCTCAACCTCTCATCACATGGATGATAATGTTAAGTTGTATGCTAGCGGTGAATTGGAGGACGACGATGCCGTCAAAGTGCTCACCGAGCGTAATAAAAACCCTAAAAAGGTCACCGACCAGAAAAGTAGCAAAGGAAAGATGCTCAACTCATTGACTGATGCCTATAACACTGAAGACGCCATCGGCGATGATTTGGATGAGAATGTGACAACTCTTGTCAAAAAGCGATGGGGTAAGAAACTAAATCCTAATAAAATCAAGACAATTGTTGAAAAGCACAAACGTCCGGTAAATTGTCCTGAACTCAAACAGATAAAGGTCAATCAGGAGATATGGGCGCAATTAAATGCCCGCCAGCGGAAAGCTGTTTTACAAACTGCCAATCCTCAGCAGCTTGTCAATAAGACAGCTATCATCAATTTACAAACCCCTCAGTGGATTACTGCAAATGCTGAAAATACACCAGAGCTTATAAATAATCTCGCCGATACCATTGCAATGTTGGGTCATGTACAGACCCAGATGTCTCAGTTAAAACGAGAGCAAATTAAGCCTGCACTAAGCTACGAGTATAAGTCAATATGCTCATTTGAAGTACCTGCTACTTCACAACAACTCTTTGGGGACGAATTGTCCAAGCATCTAAAGGATGCAACGGAAACTAGTAAACTGAGGAAGGTTATAAAACCCAAAAACACTGCAAGCAACCGACCCCAATCGAAATGTGCCTGCCAGGAAAGACTCGTTTCAGGGAGATAGCCACCTTTCAAAAGCCGGGGCAATCAAGGCAAACAACAGTGCCAGAGAGCCACCAAGTGGTAAAAAAATTGAGAGAAATCCAAAACTCGGTAAGTATGTTTACACAAATTTTGCCACTCTTATTGAATTACCTTCATAGCCGATGTACCAGTTTTACAGCTGGGCAGGTGAAATTACACTACTCAGCTTGGACAAAACTAACTAGTGACAAGGATATCTTATCTGATGTCCTCGGAGTAAGCATCCAATGTGGTGACACTCCAGTGCGACATAAACTCCCAACAAACAAGCACAATGAGAATGATACTATAAACATCAATCTGGAAGTTCAAAAATTGCCTTCGAAAGGGCTAATTGAAGAGGCTAGCTATTATCCAGAACAAATAAGCTCAACTATCTTTCTAATACCTAAGAAATATGGGACTCATAGACTTATTTTAAACTTAAAAAAGTTTAATGAGGTTGTTACTAACTATCATTTTAAAATGGATTCTCTTGGCACTATAACAAAATTGGCTACCCAAAATTGCTACATGGCAGGCATAGACATGAAGGATGCCTATTACTCTATACCAATCAAGCAATCAGACAGAAAGTATTTACGTTTTCACTGGGAAAATAAGACCTACCAGTTTTCCTGTCTGCCAAATGGGTTAGCTTGTGCCCCCCGGAAGTTTACTAAAATACTTAGGCCAGTGCTGGCCCACCTGCATACTAAAGGGTACATATCAGTTGCTCACTTGGATGATGTTTATCTCCAAGCGCAGACATATGATCAATTTATTTTGAATGTCACAGAGGCTATGCTGATTCTTGAGTAGCTTGGCTTCATTGTACACCCTGTGAAGTCTCTTTTGATCCCTTCCCATGAGATAGTAGTCCTTGGTTTTCTCATAAACTCAGTGACAATGACTATCAGACTTACCAATGAGAAAGCAAAAATGAATATGCGATGCGTGCAAGGATGTTCAGCATGGCAAAATTACCATCAGAGAAGAAGCCAGAGTACTTGGTAAACTAGTATCAAGTTTCCCAGGGGTCATGCATGGTCCTTTATACTACAGACAACTCGAGGCTGACAAAACTGCAGCTCTTAAAAGAAATAAAGGAAATTTTGACTACTATATGACATTGTCACATGGAGCCCTCCAGGAGCTACAGTGGTGGGTTAGAAAAGTCGAAAAGTCCTTCTATGTAATTTACCACCCTAAACTTGAGCTCCTTATAACCACAGATGCCTCACTCTTTGGGAGGGGTGCTCATTGTGGGGAGATCTCAACTGGAGGAAACTGGTCTTTCTCTGAATCCCAGAATCATATTAATCAGCTAGAAATGCATGCTATTCTACTGGCTCTGAAAACCTTTGCAAAAGAAAAGAAAAATTTCCATGTCAGAATAATGTGTGATAATACAACAGCTGTCAGTGTGTTAAATCATATGGGTTCTAGCCATTCGCATAGCTGTAATCTAATGACAAAAGAAATTTGGGAATGGTGTACGGACAGGGGAATCTGGCTGAGCGTTGCCCATATACCAGGAAAGCATAACTTGGTTGCTGATTTTGAATCCAGGAGAAATGAGAGAGAGTCAGAGTGGATGCTAGACAAAGATGCCTTGTTTCATGCCTTAGAAAAATTAACGTTCCTGCCAGAAATTGACTTATTCGCTTTTCGCATTAATAATCAGTTTCCAAGTTGTGTTTCCTACAAACCAGATCCAACTGCTAGTGCTATAGATGCATTCTCATTGGATTGGTCGGTGCTGAAATTATATGCATTTCCCCCCCTTTAGTGTCATTTCAGCCTGCCTAAGCAAAATGGTATCAGATCAGGCAGCAGGAATTGTTGTTCTCCCAGATTGGCCAACTCAGAGTTGGTTTCCCAAAGTTCTGCACATGATGGTCAAGGAGAGAGTGCTGATAAAAGCAAGAAAGGAACTTCTGTTTCTACCGAGCCACCCGTCCGAAGTACATCCCCTGTGGGAAAAACTCAGTCTGATGGTATGTCTATTATCAGGGAAACCTAAATCGTATTGGGCTGTCTTCTAGTGCACAAAAAGTGGTAATGGCATCATGGAGGCCTGGTATTTCGAAACAGTATGATTCCTACCTCAGAAAGTGGTCTTGCTATTGCAAGGATAATGGCATTAACAGATGTCATCCGACCATTACCCAGGCAATTGAATTTTTAGTATCTCTCTACTCTTCAGGACTTGGCTATACTGCTGTAAATTCGGCACGCTCAGCACTCTCAGCGGTGATAATCATTGATGATGGGAGTAAATTTGGGGAGCACCCTTAGTTTGTCGTTGTTTTATAAGGGATTTATGAACTTAGGCCTGCATTGCCTAGATACAGCGAGATTTGGGACGTTAATATTGTTTTGGACTACTTCAGGACCATGAAGTTGGCCTAGGAGTTATCGTTGAAATATTTTTCGTTAAAATTGACAATGTTGTTACATCTAACAACTGGCCAACGAGGCCAGACGGTTCATTTATTTGACATCAATCATATACGAGCAGTTGGGGACATGTATAGGAATACCGTCATGGACAAGCTAAGGCAATCAAAGCCAGGAGAGCACCTGGGGCCTATCCAACTTTTAGCCTTTAAAGAGGACAAAAAACTTTGTGTAGTGGAGCACCTGACTGAATACCTTAGTAGGACCAAGCCACTAAGGAAGGAGTATTCCCAGTTGCTCTCAACCTACATCAAGCCTCATGATCCTGTTTCGCGGGACACTGTATCTAGATGGACAAAGGCAGCTATGAAATCAGCAGGAATTGACATCACTGCCTATTCTGCACACAGTACCAGATCTGCGTCCACTTCGTCTTGTAAAGCTAAGGGACTTGCGATACAAGAAATTTTGAAAGCAGCAGGATGGCTCAGCTCTGGAACTTTTGCACGTTTCTATGAGAAGCCGGTCGATAGAGCAGCAAACTTTGGACACACGTTATTGGAGTGAACAATGATTCACATCTGTAGCCCCTTTTGACAATAAATGTCGTTATTGTTGTTGAACTATGTCTGATTTTGTTGATAACTCATGGCACAGGAATTTGAAGTCTCATGTGACACCGTAATGACGTAGACTGATGACAGGATAGAATTACAAAATTAAACGAGACTTACCTGTAAGTTGAAGTTTGGTTGGGATTCTCTCCTGTCATCAGTCCGGAACGAAGGAGTAACATCCCAACCCACCCACCCTTCTCCTTCGTTCCTTATCCTGTGCCATTCACGTTGAAGACTGATCAGCAGCATGCGCGCGCATCTCATGTGACTCCTTCGTTCCAGACTGATGACAGAATAGAATCCCAGTCAAATTTCAACTTACAGGTAAGTCTCGTTTAATTCTGTAATCATATCATAATATTCTAAGTGGAAAGGGAAAACATTGTGGGCCTGTTGGCGAGGCAGACAATAATGTAATTCCAAATGCCAGACTGACAGCAAGCAGTATTTTCACTTATGGTGATATTATGCAAGAGTGTGAAATGTTGTTATTCACAAGTATGGTTATTGACTTTATGGTGGGACCGAAAGTCTCGTGACCAGTGAAACAGAATTATATATATTGCAAAGTTGAAGAAAAAAACACTCATCAGTTAAACGTTGCGATTTTTGTGGTGGTTCTGAAAAAACCGTCTCTTATACGGCCTCCGTCAAATGACCACAAAACGAATCCCGACCACACGAGCAGAGCTTTTTGGTAAATGTAGCGTCTCAATAATGGGACAGTAAACGAAACAAAACATGCTGATATCACGAAAGATTGTGATCAGTTAGCGAACAGCGAAACCAGGGTGATATTTACCCAGTGAAATAAGTGATTTCCGCCGATAGGAATGAAATCGCACATGCAACTTACAACATATAAATGCTAAGAAGTCGAAGTATATTGCAAAATTAAAAGCGCGTATAAATACAGCGAGGTTTACTCAACCGATTTTGGCGTCCTTTCTTTGTTTGGTAAACCCTATGTTTCAAACACAAAGAATGTCGACGTGAGGTTTAACACGAATCTCGTTCTTATAAACATGATTCGCAATCAAAGCTAATGACTTATGTTAAACAGAAGGTTAGATCTTGCTGTTTATTGATCGTTTAATTGTTATGATGCGATATTAAGACTATATCCAAACACGGAAAAATTTCGCAGAAAGCGACTTAGCATCCTCTAGGAGTCCCTGAAGGGCAAACGGATCAAACTTAGAATGAGTTAGAGTAATAAGTCGCATGTCAGCGATGTTCCCTCTGACGATCGCGTTCGATAATTCATTAAAACTAAGGGTTTACCAAACAAAGTAAGGACGCCAAAGTTTATAGAGTAAACCTCGCTCTACATATACTATGTCTTAGCTTTTATTTGATGTAAGTTTCACACATAACGTCTTTAGTCAAATCGCCACCGGTGGCGATTTGACTTTGAGTGCAGGCAAGTTTTGTGGTGGCGAGTTCGTTGTGATGGCGAATTGACCGTAAAATCCATCAGACCTCTCACGGACCCTTAAAGTTTAGCATCACATTTCCCTCGTTTTACTGATCGTTATAAAAATGGGAAATGACATACCATTTTTGACAGTTTTCGTTTAGACTTGATGTAGATCTAGACTTTGGTTCGTTCTCTGCTCATTGGCACCACCTTATCATTCTGTTAAACTTTAAAAAACTTTAGTCGCACGCGTCGCATTCGTCATGTTGTTCCGCCTGTTACAGGCACGGCATTCATAAAAAATGCAGATTTTTCGAGGACTCCCTCATTAAAAAGCAGGCGTTAATCCAGCGGAATAAGTTGGGGTATTAATTAGTTTTATAGTTATGCGTGTTACAAGGATATAAATTTCAGCAAGATATGTTTGTTTGCTTGGTTTTTTTTAGAGGGACTTACTTCTATGAAATTGTCACGATATTACTTTTACCTCCAGATATGGTTGAGTGCAGCAATGGAAGTAATCTCTGTGGCATTCTATATTACAGTATGTCAGCACATCATCCATAATTGTTTAAGGACATCTGGCCTGAGCAGATCTAGCCTCGACATATTTAAGGTTAAAAGCCCATAAGAGCCGATAATCAATTCTTTTCGATGTTGGTGAGGACGGGGGGCTATAAAGAAACATCTCTTGCAAGAGAGGATATCCTCCTTCGTTGCGTGGTAATATTTTTCATTATTCCTTAAGGGTGAGCACGATTTTAGTTTTCATTGTTATGAAAATAAGAAAGGTTGTTTTTGTTTCTAAAGAATCATTGCAAGCAAGATTCAAAAACGTCTTGCTGCGTGACTATCATTATAAGAAATAAACATCACCATTAATATCGAGAACTATGCAGAAATGTGTAGTTGCCTTTCAATAAAACGACTAACATTGTCTGCTGTGGCTGCAAACGCATTTCAAAAAGGAAATTTTAATAACACCACGCTTTTTTAATTAAATAGTTTGTACTCTTCCGCTACGGCGGTTGACGCACACCGCCATTGAAGATAACGGTTATGATTTAATAATGATAATCAGAATTATAATATTTATTATTAATAAAAATTAATATTTATATTGCGCAAATTAACATGTGGATATGATGAAATGCGCATCACAACACTTTTCGGGGGACTTTGGCTGGACTGCATCAGCAGTTTAGAATCAATCGAAGGAAACTTATTTGAAGATGCCCCCTCCCCCCAATTCCCAGTAAACAGGCCAGACCACATCATAGTAATCTCGTGAGTGGGTTCTTTAACGTCCCCTGCCTAACTAAATTAACTAATTAATAGATGTAGGAGACGGGGCCTACGGTTTATTCGTTATTATCCGAGAAGACTAGAAAGTCCATCCATTTCTTGATATTATAGAAAGGTAGCGCATTGTCCTCAGTTACTTTAAGACCTTGAGTGTTGGTCCGGCCGGGACTCAAACCATCGACCTCGACCTCCTGCACAACAGTCCAGCGCTCTAACCAATTGAGCTAACCGGGAGGTGGTTTTAAGTGAAGAAGAAAAGAATAACTGACGTTGTGGTAGCCTATTATGATCTTTACCCTTTGGAGACAAATTTGATACACCAGCTCTATTATTTCACTTATGAAAAAAAAAAAAAAAAAGAGAAAACCAATAACTTTAAACGATTGCTTTCAAATCAAAGTCTTCCAAAGTTCTAACGATGTACGAAAGCCTTCTTCGATTTTGAATGATTTCGCTAAGCATGCATTTCTCTTTTTCTTTTCAAACCTAGATGGCACGGAGTTCACTTAAGACGTGCAGAGTTTCTCAGTTATCATGCATATTTTAAGAATGCAGACACCTTTTTTAACTTATTTGTACGTCTTTCTTTGTTTAAGTTAATTACTTAGTTGTGTTAACTCGTGTCCACGAAGTAATTTATAACCTAATAATGATACGAAATTATTAGAAAACTGAATGAAATACAAGTAGAAACCCGTGTATAGGTTTGATTTGTGTAAAGTAAATTAAACATTTGCTAGCGAATAGGATTTTTATGCTCCTTATAACTTCCTCATTTGTTGTGGTTCTTAAGTTGCTATGAAAGCATAGACACTTCACCATTTACATGGCAACCGTCACTAGGCCCAAACCGAACATGCGCTCTCAGTCTTGGGCACCCCAGATAACGTGAACAGTCTAGTGGGTCCAGTTGCCCCAAAAGTTGCTTACAGAGTTTCAATTTTTTTCCCTCCCAGCCCGGCCCGGTTGTACATGTGTTTGGCGTTTGTTTTGCCCTCACCTTCCCTGGGCCAAATTCAAGCAATTTCATTTTTTAATGTTGTTACTGGATTGAACTTATTTTGCTTAGAACTGGCTTTGGGTTTTTACCCATAGTCCTTTATGTTCAACCTTGGCTTGCTTATTGACCCGTGGCCCAGCAAACAGAGCTCAGGCAAAGCAGTATGACCAGCACTTACTTTCAAGCGGGAAGTTATAAGAAGAGCATAAATGGTTTATCTAAGCTGATACTTACTTTATTACGGTACTATTGTCTGCGCTTACATTTTGAGGACCAAAAACGTGTTATTTTTTATCATCCTTCTGCTCTACAGGGTATGTGCGATTCCTTCCATCATTACCGAGTCCTTCAATAGGGACCTTAAGATTTGAGGACGGCGTCTTCTTCTGGGACTTCACGGCATATAAAGGCCTGGGGCGAGGACGCCGTTCTTTGTGCGGGAATTTAGACTTAAGAAAAGGTAAATAAGACGCGAACTTTTTCCAGCCCCTGGTCGAGAATAGCGTCCTTCAGGAAAGCGCCGGAAGAACGTCTGTTAAGTTTTTGCGAGGAAATAATCAATGAGGATGAATTTCTGTTGTTGTATGATGTTAACGAGTCGAAAAATCCACAGTATCTTTATTGGAATTATGAAAGATTTACATTGCAAGATAAAAGTGAGACTGAGTGTAAGACAGATTTTCGCTTCGAAAATTACGACATCCCTTTCTTGGTTGATGTTCTTGGCTTACCTGACGAAATATAATTAAAATCCTGAGGTTAGCTGGTCTCTTATAAAGTATAAAAAATTAATGCAATGGAGGCTTTCGAAATGAGTATTCTTTGTAGTGGGATGAAACTGGCTTTAAAGGTAAGCCGAGAAAACAAGCATCTTCGATATATCTCTTCTCAAGTCGCGGAAACGGCATGAGAGTAACCATTAAATTACCAATTCATGAATAAATCGGTAAACATGGCAAACAGGAGGAAAATGTATTGAGACTTTAAAAGAAAGATCGCAGCGCTCGAAAACTTTTTATTAGGCTCGCTGTAGAAACTGCGAGTTTGACTTCTGATTATAACTATACTCTACTTACATCAGCCGACCTCTCACATGACATGATAAATTGATGCTAAACATGATAAATTTTTTCCATTCTGTTTATAAGGAAAACATGTGGAGTCTACTTACTCGGAACTGGAATCCATCGTCTATCTCTGAAAAAACAAGGACTGTTAACCCCAGATTATACAAAATAACAGCGAAAACGGCGATATAAATTAATAATTTCAGCTCCAAAACCAAACAAATACTCACGTTTTGTGCACGACGGGAAATTTAAAAAATGGCGTACTCACCACATCTGAAACATTGTCCCATTCACACACAGACATGCGCAATGTCATTTTTAGGTGAAAACGAACTTCCGGTGGCGTCCTAGACAGGTGACGTCCTCAAATCGTAAGGTCTCTAATTTCTTCTTTCTTAGGGCTGATGGCAAATTTAAAAAAAGTAAATACATTTCTTGTTTTTTCAAAGTAACACTCAAGACAATCATACTACTACGAAAAGTTGCGACATTTATGAATAAGTTCTAAAACCGTTTCACGACTAAAAAAAGAATTGTTATATATATCCTCAAGGAACAAACAGGAACAAGAAATTTATTATTGATAATGTTTTTTTTATATTATTGTTGTAACTGCAACTACGGTAACAAGAAGGCAAATGCTGACAACAGCCTCCTTTTAAGACGTTTTGAATTTCTGAAAGAAAAAAACTCCACAGAAAAGGTGTTGCATCTTCAAAGGTAGGCTAGTTTCTTTAACACTAGTCAACACTCTATGAAGTAAGACACTACATTTAAATAATCTAGAGAATACAACTTCTTCCCCTTTAAAAACAGATGACGTGATGATGATGAAACACCAAATACTTGGGAAACCTATAATAGGTAGAAGAGGAGAATAACCTATATAAACACTTTGACATAAAGCATTAAACAGCGTAACGAGCTTTATTTTGCAATTAGATAGTCATTAAGTCTATTCGCGTGGTACTTTTCAAGGGAGATGCGATACAATAGATAGAGTTAGGAAGATGGTAAAATTTGAGCTTGGTTGTGATGCAAAGAAATATGCTATTCAATTTTGCCAAGGGTTCGAGACAAAGCCGGAAAAGATCTAAGTTCCGACGATGAATCGAATTGGATAACCATGCTCAATTTTTGTAAAATAGCGGTCAAACGTCGGGCATGCGAGAGGGAATGAATTCTTGCCGACTGCATGCGAATTTCCCTGGCGAAATGTCAAATGAAAACACAAGAAACAGCCGCTTTCTCGCCAAAAAAAAAAGCGAAATAAATATCGAACCGTTCACAGAAATCTTCCAAAGGAAACAAAAGTAGGGAAAAGCATAACTCCAGACTTTTCGAGGACACAGCATGTTCAAGTACGGATATCCTGTTCTTTGCTCTACAAAAAAGTTGTACGCTTTTAAAATATCGTGGCTTACTGTTCGTGTGGTTATGTTTTAACTCGTGTGAGACAATTTGCTTCTGACATCTAGTCATTATCTATTCATTATACCATTACCGGCGTAGGATGTTATGCTGACAAATTCTTTTGGAAATATGAAGGTCTCAGCTTCCGGAATTAATATTTTCCATTTAGCAAAGTAGTGGATCGCATCATATTATAGTGAGTTGTATGTCAGTGCACGTAAGGTGACGTTCTTACCTCTTGCACATAATCATAATTAGTATCACTGCCTTAGTTGGGGGTACACGTTTCCCGTTTTTCCATCTGCTGGATTTAAGGGGTTTTTGTGTCCTGTATCGGTGTGTTTTCGGTGTCTTGGCTCTTTTCAATCATATATATAAAGAGTACAGGACGCCTTTTATTCCAAGTATTTTTATTATATTTAATTTAATGGTTTTCAGTGGATTGCAACAAATTCATAGTTTAACTTATTGAAATCGCCCAGACTTGCTGGGGATTCGCGTCTATGAAATGCTTCACACACTAATAGCGATACGAAAATACAGTAGGCCAGAGTAAAATACATAAAGGGATCCGATTCGATGTGTGTACACTGACTGTAATATGTTATAGCTGATCATTGATTCTTTGGGTCGCTAATACATGCGTGTGTTGTGATAGAGAAAAGCGCGTTATTCCTTCTAATTATTCTGCCCTACGGGATGTATGCGATTCATTTTTTATGTCAACAACTAATGAAAAGTCTAAGAAAACCATTTACGTTCTATTTTACTAAATGTTGCACTCAAACCGCTTCAAAAGTTGTAACATTTCTTTAAAAAAAATGTTAAACTTTCAAGAATGAAGGAAAAAAAAAAAAAAAAAGCAGCCATTTTTATTGTCAAGGACCAGATAGGAACAACACCTAAATGATTAATTACAGGTTATATATTACCTATTGTCACTGTCACTACGGTTGTAAAACGACAAATGTCGATGGCAGAATCGTTTTTAAGATGTTTTTAATTCCTCAATTAAAAACCCTAGAGAAAGCCTGCTGCACGCTGAAAGAGAGGCCAGATTTCTTTGATGCTACCATGTTAAAACTGAAAATGAAAGACTTCATTCAAATCATCTGGATACAACTAATAATAATGTGCTTATTCCTTTCTGAAGGTAAAAAGAAAAGCATTATCCGAACAAATAAGATGGGATTCCCGCTCCTGAAGAAAGCGAAAATCGAGAGCGAGAATTTTTTTTTTTTTTTAACGCCGTCCTTGCGGTAGAATAAAATTTTGAAATGGACATTTTATGGAAAGAAGTTACCTAATAATGATACTAAATTATTAGAAAACTGAGTAAAATACAAGTAGAAACCCGTGTATAGGTTTGATTTGTGCTAGGCAAATAATTTATCTAAGCGGATACTTACTTTATAATGGTACTATTGTCTGTGCGTGCATTGTGAGGATCAAAAACGTGTTATTTCTTATTATCATTCTACTCCACAGGGTGTGTGCGATTCCTTCCATCATTACCGAGTCCTTCAATTTCTTCTTTCTTATGGCTGATGGCAAATTTAAGAAAGTAAGTGTTTCTCAAAGCAACACTCGAGACACTCATGCTACTACGAAAACTTGCGACATTAATAGATAAATTCTAAATCGTTTCACGACTAAAAAAGGAATTGTTGTTATGTATCCTCAAGAAACAAACAGGAACAAGAAATTCATTATTGATAATGTTTTTTTCTTTTGACTATTTTAACTGCAACTACGGTAACAAGACGGCAAATGCTGACAACAGCCTCCTTTTAAGACGTTTTGAATTTCTGAAAAAAACATAAAAACTCCATAGAAAAGGTGTTGCATCTTGAAAGGTAAGCTAGTTTCTTTAACACTTGTCGACACTCTATGAATGAAAACACTACATTTAAATAATTGAGAGAATACTACTTCTTCCCCTTTAAAAATAAAAAAAGTTAAAAAGTTTCCGAGCGAATTAGATCTGATGATTTTCCGCCCATGAAGAAAATTAAACTTTAAAGCGATTAGTTTTGAGTTTTATATTCCTTGCCTAGATTTCGCATTTTATCATTTTCTGTCAAGAAATAAGATGGTAAAATTGACATGATATCACTAAATATCTAAATAACAGAGAACGCAATTTTTTTTTAATCGACAGATTCGAGACATGATATTTACATGACATTTTTTCAAACTTTTCGTCCATTTATAATGATGAAATTCTCTTCATTACATCTCGAATTTTACGTGTGCGATGCAGCACATTGGACGTGAATGAGGCATAACTGATCGCCAAAGGTGACAAGAAACCTTTACATTCTGAAATTTGGCCAGAGCCTAAGGAAATTCAAATGGAATTGCTTTTTATTGACGTTCTACAACTTTCTACGAATTTTTGTGAGGTGCAAAGTTTTGAAATACTTTCCTTCTTTAATGTTGCGGATGAGAGACGCCAAACCATTTTTTAATTAATCTAACCTAAAGTTTTGCGAATAAAAAAAAAACAACAAACAAAGCAAAACAAAACAACATTATTCAAGTAAACTAACAGTATTTAGTAGAGGGTCAAAAAAGGAATAGTCCCTTTGGCTCTATAAAGCCAATGTGGTGCACCTTTTTTTATATTTTCGCTGTTTCTCAGAATTTTTGTTCTGTCACTTAAGAACGACTTTCTGTAAATATCAAGGTTAGGTGTCCAAGATGGAAAAATCGAAGTCGCCCAAACTTTGTTACATTAAATCCCTTATAAAGCTCTTTTAGGAAATACAAGATTCGGTTTCTTGTAATTGATATTTTCCAAAAATATAATTTTTTGAATTTTCACCTCCGAGAGGCCCTTAAACCACCAAAAAATGTGTTTCGCATCCTCTCGTGGTGAACACAAACGGAATCAAAAACCATGACTATTGCGATATAAGATAATTCTATGACCCTTCCATTGTATGAAAACTTTGTTGTAATTTCAAAATATTTCAATCTGAATTTTTAATTTGTTTTCATATCATGATAATCAGGTGAAAATAACCGTCTTGGTTTTCTGCTAAAAAATTAGTTTGGATGGAAGTGAGTTTTGAGATTTGCAAATGTGCTTTTTCAAAAGTGGATTGACGATTTGACACTTTACAAAATAGTAATTCTCTCTATTGGAGGCCAGAGGAAGTTTTAAGACTAAATTTCAAAGTCAAAAAATAAAACTCCTTTCTTGATTAGAAAACCAACTGTCAAAACCGAAAACAAGCATAACATCTCTTATGACGGAAAATAAAAGATAAATAGGCTCTTTGCAGGACTTAATCACGTGCTTGGATACCACATAGCAACGCACTGCTGGTGAGTAAGCAAACCCGCGTCCCGCTCATCGTGGCGATCAACTCAAGCGAAACGAACTTTGACATTTTGGTCGAAAACATCTCAAACGCTTGTTGTTTAAGAACGGAAAACGAGATTTATTGTGACTTTAGTTTCATCGAGCTTGAATTTCGCCTGATTTACCTTTGCTCTGGGAGTAAAGGCCAGCCAAAAGCCCAAGTATAAGACAAGATATGGTCGATTCCCCAAGAACGAGTGACGGTGAGTTTCTTTGTTAACAGTCGTATTTCAATCTTATAAACGTAATGTCGTTCGATACAGAAAACAGTTTCTAGTGTTAAGAATTACATTTGCTTGAATCCAGAAAATTATGATCTGTATTTCCGATTTTGCGTGTTGAATTCTTTTGAGTTCGTTGAACGCAACTAGTGTTCACACTCTCGCTCGCTTTCATTTTTGTCGCAACTGAGTGGCCAAATTCCCATCTTGGTATTTCGTAATCATAATATTTTCGCCAACCAATTGCGGATTCACAACTGACTACAATATTTTGTTCTGTTTTATAACCTGCCAACAAGAAAAAACGTTGCTGTGCGTTGCATTGTTGTGTTCCACAATGTAAAAATGACACCCGTTACAACAGCTCGTTGTCTTTTCATCGTTTTCCTAAGAAAGACGAACAACTCAGAGCAGAGTGGATCGTAAAAATTCGACGCACATCGTGTAAATATCCAAGCTCAGCGAAAAACTTAAAGCCTTTGGTTGTGTGCCTGCAGTCAGATTCTTTCCGGGTATACGCTTCAACCTCAGAAAATGTAAGGTCAGGAAATACGGACAAGTCGGCATAAACAGCTAGAGGAAAGAAATAGTGGTCTATAGAAATATCACCTCCAATTCAATGTAATTCTTCTAGAATAAAGATAGCTGGCGTAAAACTTCGTTTCGTATTGATAACACAAGATAAAAACCAACAATGTATTATTATGAGTCAGTAATTTCCAAGACTGATAAAGCGAGCGAGAATGTAAACAACACTAGTTGTGTAGTAAATGGCTTGAACCCGGGGGTAACATGTGAGGGTGTAGTCTGATCGTCCGGGTGAGTGTAGACCTGAAAAGGACTGTTGTCGGTGGTAGTGACTGACGTTTCGACAACCCGTGCGGAAGTCATCAGCAGAGTCAAGTGAATGATTGTTGTCAGTAGAATGTTCTTATTCCAGTTCGTGTGAAATGATCGGTTGGTTTTGCCGTGATGTTATTGGCTGTAAGACTCAAGTGACGTAAGTCGGTCGTGATTGGTCTGTTTCGATCTGTCAGTAAAGTTAGGTCGTTCTTTTTCGGTCGTTTGTGATGTTTATGTCGTGAATGAGTCGTTTGTATGGATCGAGTAGTTGTTGACATCTGTCTAGGGGAGTCTGTTCTAAGTTAATAAACCAGCTTACCAGAGTCAGTCGTTGAAAATAGTCAATGCTGTAGGTTAGGCATTGCGCAGAGTCCCAGTCAATGTTATGGTTGGTAAGTCGATGGTGTTCAGTGCTGAGTCACTATTTGAAGGCCTTTTTAGTATCTTCAAAAATAGTATACAACGTGGCATTTTCCCCAGTAATTGGAAGATTGGAGAGGTAATCCCAGTATTTAAGAAGGGGACCAAATCAGACTGTGCCAATTACCGACCACTGACTATGCTTAATTTAAATAGCAAAATATTGGAGAGCATTGTTTGTGATTCCTTAGATTATCACTTTGTAACAAACGAACTTATACACTCAAATCAGTGGGGTTTCAAGAAAGGTGTCTCCACCGAATCACTACTCTTGTATCTGACCGAAACATGGAAAAAGGCAATCGATGATGGCTACAAAGTTGGAGTTTTATTTGTTGACTTCAAGAAGGCGTTCGACACCGTCGACCATACCATCCTAAAAGACAAATTGTCCGATGTAGGTGTGTCTGGTGTGTTCTTCGAGTGGATCGCAAGCTACCTTCATGAAAGATCCCAATATGTTACTGTTAACGGTGTACGATCAAAGCTACAACAAATTGATATCGGTGTTCCACAAGGCTCTTTACTGGGTCCCAGACTCTTCACAATATATGTCAACGATTTACCGAACTCGTCCGAAACTGGGTGCATTCATATGTTTGCAGACGACACCACAATTTATTACCTTGGGAAAGGAGTCGAAGAAATCATTGATGCGTTAAATTTAATACTAAACGACTTCAAAGTGTGGTGCTGTAAAAATCACCTGACTGTTCACACTGGTAAGACCGTGGCAATGTTAATTTCCAGTCAAGTCTTTGTCGGACCAATGAGACCCCTAATGTTCGGAAACTCTCACATTTACTTCACCACCAAATCTACTTGCTTGGGTGTTGAAATTGATTATAAACTGAACTGGAAACCGCAAGTTAAAGCCCTGCACTACAAGTTTGGAGGAAAGCTAAAATTCCTTAAAAAGCTCAAAGCCCTACCATCAGGTGTACTAGAAGAAATATATTTTAAAGGGATTGTCCCAAGCATCACATACTGCATTGCTATTTGGGGGTCCTGTTCACCATCTACATTTAATGAATTGGAACATTTACACTTGAAAGCAGCCAAACTAATCCATAAACTGCCCAGCGAAACTCCTGACTCTGACGTCCTTGACCTAGTTAAATGGAAATCATTAGGCTATATTTACAAACGTAGACTCGCTTCTATAATGTATCAAGTACATTATAATAGTTTACCTGATCAACTTACTGCCCTTTTCACAAAACGCAACATTGATAGTAATTATAATCTAAGGCGTATTAATGACTTTCCGCATGTACGGTGTAACAGTGACCTTGGTAGAAATAGTGCAAGGTACAGAGGGCCCATTGTCTGGAATTTGCTGCCTAAAGCCATCAAGGATGCTTCCTCTATACAGCTTTTTAAACAAAAACTTAGACAGGCCTCAAGGACATTAGATCGCATTCAATTCGAAAAGGAGGCCTGTGTGATAACATCAAAGCAAACGGATTTTTTATACTTTTAAGTCCTTGAAATTTCTTTACTTTTTCCTCAGAATTGTCCATATATTTAAGTAGTTCCTTTTTAGTTCCTGGCAGGTCCACACCAGCCTTCGGGTTGCCACAAACCGACCTGCCTTAACAAAAATTATATGTATGTATGTATGTATGTATGTGATTGCTGACATCACCTTTTCTCGTCGCCCGTCTGTGTTCAGTCAGTCTTGTTGTGAGGTTTCTGCCAGTCTCACCAATGTAGGAGGCTTGGCAGTCGGAACAATTGATCCTATAAATCGTTCCCTGTCTGTTCCTCGGTTCGTCTTTGTTTTTAACGTTGGTTAGTAACTGACGTAGTGTGGTGATGGGTTTGTGGGCGACGCGGATATTGAAGGGTAGTAAGATGCGCGAGATATTTTCAGACATGTCTTTTATGTACGATATGGTTGCTGTAGTCGTAGGGGTTGCCGTGTCGTTTGTTTCGGTAGTGGTAGTGGGTCGGTGAGTGTTTCGTCGGATGAAGTCGTTGCTGTAGTTGTTCTTCGTAAAAACACGATGAAGGTATTTGTTTTCGTCGGATAAGCTGTCTGCCGAGTGGCATGCTAGTTGTGCGCGTCGTGTTAGAGTTCTGATAGTTGTGGCTTTGTGTGATGTAGGGTTGTAGGATGACTCGTCTAGTAATCTGTCGGTGTGTGTCGGTTTCCTGTAAACTGTCGTCCGTAATGAGTTGTCGTTGTGGCTTACCAGGCAGTCTAGAAAAGGAAGTTTGCCATTTTCTTCGACTTCTCTGGTAAACTGTATGTCAGTGTTTTGTTTGTTAAGGTGGGGGTGGAATGCGTCAATTTCGTCGTGTCGAACGGCGGTGAATGTGTCGTCAACGTAACTTAGCCAAAGCGGTATCGTTTGTCGGCAAGTCGAAAGGGCGCGTTTCTCGATGTTCTGCATCACAATTTCTGCTATAACAACAGAAACTGGAGACCCTTACCGTTGTGCTGAAAGTGAGTAGACGTTAGGCAAACGTTTAGCAAGTCCATGATGTGAATTCCAGAGAATCACATGGTAGCGTCGCTTAGTAGTGGAAGGATAGCTATTACATAGAGCTCCAAAACGAACGCACAAGCACCACATGTAACAATCCCAAGTGTTTTAATTTTATGTGATACAAAATGGAACGTAGCCAGTTAGCGATAAATAAGGTAGTTGCTGAATACTTGGTGTGATTGCGATAGCAAATGTGATATAATTATGTGTGTGTGGTTCAAACTAGAAGGTAACAGAAAACGAAACGAAGCTAATTAATTGACCTACAAAACGATGACACAGCACAGTGACCTATTCTTGAAATCAGCTGAACTAATAATGAAAGAAAAGATAAACTAAATCGAGCATAAACAATATAGGTAACTTGCTTTGGTAGAGCTCCTAGCGTACTTGAAAAGCGCGGGTAGCGGAGTAGACAAAACAATTTTACACTGAGTAGCGGAGCGCACGACCTCTTGCCAGCGATCAAAAAATGGTTCTCTCTTTGTCGCAAGCCCGTAGTATGAGCGAATGACTGACATAACTTGCGTAACATTTTCACACCAGTTACAGTAATCGACAAATAGCGCTATTTATTGCTTAAATAGCGCTATCTACTGCGAGGATCGTGCATCATACGTATCTAATACCGCAGTTCAAAATATATGAACTTCATATATTTCATTGTATCCAAAAATAAACCGTAACGTAGATAAACATTAACTAAGCATAGACAATAGGCGGTTAAGCAATAATCTAAAGGACAAAGAAAATAAATAGCGTTTCACAACTAACACATAATGTCGTCTGTCGATAGCGGTATTTGGTCAGTAGATTGTCGGATTGCAGTCTCAGTGCATTGTAATGCCAATTGACGGGCGACGAGGAAAGGTAATGTCAGCAATCACATTGCTGAACACCATCGACTTACCAACCACAACATTGACTGGGACTCTGCACAATGCCTAACCTACAGCATTGACTATTTTCAGCGACTGACTCTGGTAAGCTGGTTTACTAACTTAGAACAGACTCTCCCCTAAACAGATGTCAACAACTACCCGATCCATACAAACGACTCATTCACGACATAAACATCACAAACGACCGATAAAGAACGACATAACTTTACCGACAGATCGAAACAGACCAATCACGACCGACTTACGTCACTTGAGTCTTACAGCCAATAACATCACGGCAAAACCAACCGATCATTTCACACGAACTGGAATAAGAACATTCTACTGACAACAATCATTGCGGTTTTCACCTGCCTGGTACATATTTATTTTGCTCACATTTGTCTTGTGGCCCGGCCAAACTCATGCAACATTTGAATGCAACCACTTGCGACAGTGTTGTGCGCGAAGTGTTGCGCACGTTTGGTCACCCTGTGGCAACTTTCAGGCACGCCTTCAATTTTTTCGGCACGACTTCAACTTTCTGGCACACCTTCAATTTTCTTGTAAGACTCTATCATTCTGGCACGCCTTCAATTTTTTCCGGCACGAATTTTACTTTGTAGCATGACGTCAGCTTTCAGCAATTCTTTTTCACTGGTATTTTTTTGACTTGCGCGAGAGGAATCGCCGAATAGGAGGAACTGTTCGTAGTCTGTTAGATGACGGGTAAAACGCTTCAGGATTTTTATTTAAAAAACGGAGAATACCTGTAATCAGGAGCTTCTGGATTTCAGTTTAAAAGTTTTTTTTTCTCGGTCAATATGACCAGATCATTTCTTTCAAAGTTTTCTTTACATAAGAATCTTTTTACTTAGCATTTAGAACCAATATTTCTGGGTGGATATTTTTCATATTTGTATATACATTATTCTTAGGTCGCGTAAAGCGTTTGGAATTCATCAGGAGAACACAATAAAGAGTTATTACATCAAAAAAGGATTACAATATCATGGGTGAAGCATATCAAATTCATAATTCGACAGACGCTGAAAGATCCTTTAAAACTCAAATATTTGAATAAAGCTCAATAAGCGTTTTTCTGTTCTTCTTAACATTGTGTAAATTTTGTTCTTACAAAATAAAACTGTGAAGCAATAGTTTAATGTGGATGAGATATGATTGCTATATGTCTTTATCTAGTACACAATCAATCTTTTTAGAGAAAAACGACATTTTTTCCTTTCAAGATAAGCTCTCACAATGTTCTCACGTGGTCTCATTTTCAATGTTTTCAGATTCAGCACAAGAAAAGAAGTATGTGGTGGCTGTTCCGCCATTTGAGATTTGCCCTTTTCACCTCTGTCATGGAGCTTGTCACAGCTATTGATCAATGCGGGACAGAAGTAAGCATAGAAGGAATGGCTCTCAAGCGCTCTGTCTTTAAAAGATGGTCAGTGGCGGCTCCTCACCTCTGCCATGTCAATTGTGGACAAGAGATCAGGTGCCAAAGCTATAATTACGATCGAAAATACCAGATATGTGAACTCAATAACCGCACCAAGGAGGCGAGACCAGAGAATTTCCTTTCAGCCCCTGGATGGTTTTACATCCGGCGATTAAACGGCAGAGGTAAGAAATCAAAAGTCTATGTATTTCGGTTTCTTCTCACTTGATAACACTTAGAATATGAAGAAAATAAAATAATTGTCTTTATCATATGACCCGTCCGACCCCGCTCGCGCAATTCCATAGAAAACCATACTAAAAGCTGACGTGTGCATGGCCGGACGGGTTGACGTGCGTCGGTCCGGAAAAAAAAGCCACCCTGCTGCCCTCGCGTATCTTTGTTGAAAAAACTTAAAAGAAAGAGAAATGAGAAAAAAGGTCTCGTTTTTCAAGGAACTGCGAATTTCTTGTTCTGACTTGAAAAATAAAGGAAAAATTGTAGTTGCTGAGTTTTTTTTGTGCTTGTGTGGCAGTGTGCTCGTCTATCGCGTCCTATTTTAGGTTGAAATATTCAACACTAAGTCGTCATTTTATAAAATGCTTATTGACTGAGTTTGGTCGGGCCGGTCATAAGGCACGGACCTCGCTGCACTTGGTCCTTACGTCATGACCTTGAACCAAATATTTTTCCGTGCGGCCCTCTCACTTAGTCAATAGGTATATATATCATTGCAGCTCTCTTAGGCTCTATCCCTGAATTACCGGCGATGTCTTGTCAAGAAATAAAAGCGAGTGAAGGTAAACACACCATAAGCGGCAAGTATTGGCTGGATCCAACAGAGAAAGGGAAGGCACAACTGATTTATTGCGACATGGTTAACGAAGGTAAGTCCCATAAGTTTTGTTTGAATTGTTTTATTTTGCACGGAGTTGTCAGTATCACGAAAGTATTATAAACTATACTGTCGTTATCACAGTGGTTACTTTTTGAGTTACTTTATGTTATGAATAGAGGCTGATAGTTTCGAAAGAAACTGTTTGGGGCTGCGTCGGTGGGAGTAACGAAATAATTTGGATATATCAACAAAGTTGAAATGGTAAATTGGCCACCGTAATGATTACAAAAGCTGACGTTTCGAGCGTTAGCCCTTCGTCGGAGCGAATAGAGGAATTGTGGGTTGTGTGTGCTTTTAAAGGCAGAAAATGGAGCTACGTTATTGGTGGGTGCATGGCAACGAGAAAAACATGAATAAATTAGTGGAATGAAAAGCGTTCATTGATCCCTGTGGGATCATCTTTCAAACCGGCAGTCTCAATCCCACAGGGATCAATGAACGCTTTTCATTCCACTAATTTATTCATGTTTTTCTCGTTGCCATGCACCCACCAATAACGTAGCTCCATTTTCTGCCTTTAAAAGCACACACAACCCACAATTCCTCTATTCGCTCCGACGAAGGGCTAACGCTCGAAACGTCAGCTTTTGTAATCATTACGGTGGCCAATTTACCATTTCAACTTTGTTGATATATCCAAATTATTATGTTATGAATAGTTATCAGTATCATGAAAGTATTATGAATTATGCATGTGCTTTCATTAATATCTCCATCGTAATATTTGGTTTGGATCAGTTCCAGTGTGGATGCCTCTCGTAATTAAGTTGCTCTAACTTAGTCACTGCTTCTCTTTCTAAACTCTAGATATGGATGAATGTAAATATAACATCAGCGACTGCGACGTGAATGCAAATTGTACTAACACATATGGTTCTTACAACTGCACATGTAAAGTGGGATACACCGGCGATGGACACTCATGTTCAGGTAACTTTGAAGATGGTCTAGTGGATAAATGCTTCAGCATTTTCTTTTGGTGTATCGTCTCATAACCTTATACAGCAGTACCCATGTAAGTTTTCGTACAGTTACCATGGTCTACATCCGGCTTGTTTCAAAGCTGTTGTGTTGATAGATCTGGTAAAAAAGTTCTGCTAAAAAATATGAACAACATATTGTATACCTGTACTTGTCACCCCGAAATTACAGGAAATGGACGCAACTGTATAGGTACTAGATTCCTTTCTTTTTGAAACCCCTGATATCAGAAAGATAAGTACTATCATCTTTGCAAGACTTGTTTTACTAGCATGCCTTACAGATAATAGCGATGAGTGTAGGCCTGAAGACAATGTTGACAATGGCAGAAATGTTTTAAATAAACATTCCGTGATAAAAACTCTTAATGAAACAAATGTATTAGTCATGAAATATATCAACTGGTAGAAGACAGACTAGATGATTACTAATGGGGAAGAGCCACGGATGTGAAGTCGAGGGAATCGTAAAAAAATCTGGTGCATGCATCTAGAACTCAATTTTTTTTTGTTATGTTTATGATTTTACAGATATTGACGAGTGTAAAGGAAACAATTCTTGTCACGTGAACGCTAGCTGCGCAAACAACATTGGATCACATTTATGTGAATGTTACCCTGGATATACTGGAAATGGACAAAATTGTACAGGTGAATTGAATCTCTGTGTTATCAAATATTGATCAAAATATTCCAGCAAGACGCGTTGACGACAATGCCGCGCCATTCAGCCAAGTTACAAGGGAATTCGAAAATATATCAGTTAGACTAGTTTTAGTTTATGCAGCCGTCAGGACCTCTAGGGTTATGTTCCTGACTTGTGAATGAAACATTTTAATAACTGATACATTGTTATTTTGCTTTGAACTTGGGAGTTAAGTCAGTATACCAAAAGCAGAATCAGTTTATACAAAGTTTTTTTTCACCTTAAACCTTCCTTTTTGTTTAAATGTTTTCTACTTGCAATGTTTTCTTTCGACGAATCAAATTCGATATCGATGAATGCGAAGGTGGCAATAACTTCTGTGACGAGAATGCGTACTGCTCCAATGCTTTGGGTCTTACAATTGCACCTGCAAAGTTGGATTTACTAGAGATGGACACATGTTCAGATAAAAAGAAAACTTACCGTCATCTCGAAATACTCAATTCTTTTCGCTCAAAGACAATAGAGATTTCAAAAGAAAAAAAAAAAAACTGGTTTGCTTAACTTAATTCCTAGTCATCCACGATATTTTTTTGTCCAAAGAGTTACGTTGAAGTTATCGATGAGTGCGGTAATGTAAATCATGCTTGTGATATGAAAGCCAACTGTACCAACACTAAGGGCTCTCGTAACTGCACCTTATAATCGCACATGCAAGGAAGGATACAGTGGAGATGGATGGTCATGCGAGGGTAATTCAGATTAGCCTCACTAGCCGAAACTATATAATTACTATCGACTTAGTAGCTGTTACTTCTTGGATTTTTGAATGCTGTTCCATCTATGAGATAATAATGGCATTATACCGATGGCAAGTCATGTGGACACTTCTCTAGCTAGCATTAATTTTACGAAACTCACCGAAGTCGCCTATTTTGTTCGTATATCACGGCTGATATACTTTTCAGCGATATAATTTTGTTCGTTTATTCCTGTATTCCTGTGCTTGTTTGTTTTTTGGGTTTTTTGCTTCTATTGAATTGCCACGACATCCCTTTTACTTCCAGATATCGATGAGTGCAGTAACGGAGACCATCTCTGTGACGTTAATGCGAACTGTACCAACACTGACGGTTCCCACAACTGCACCTGCAGGGAAGAATACATCGGAGATGGACAGTCATGCAAAGGTACGAGCGAATAATGAATCAGAAATATGACTTCGATCGCACGCTACATCATAGTAGCCTTAGCATTAAACAAAGCATCGTTAGCAGGAACTATTAGGGACTTTAAGCAAACCATGACGGCTACGGCAACGAGAACGTGGAAAAACAATAGATCTAATTGGCAGAACAATAGCCCAGCACGTACGTTTTAAAACTTTGTACATTTCTTAGCCGTCCTTTGCAAAACAACAACGTAAAATCACCAAAATTTGCGTCGTCTGTGGAGCTAAACCGCGGCGGAAAATTATTTTAATTTACATTTTGAACTCAACGCTACTTTTATGCGTTATGTTGCGTTTGAGGTCTGCCGCCCTATGAGACGGTAAACACATCCATCCATTTTCGAAATTCTAACTAAAAGTAGAAACTCATTTTTTAATCGACGTCTTCCGTGGCGTTACCGTCCTGATTGCTTAAAGTCCCTATTATCTTATTAAGTGCTACGTGTTGCATTTTAAGCAGCCTTACCCATGTATGTTTATGCAAGGTTCACCATGATCTACATTTTGCCTGTTTCAGAGCCATTATAGTGGTGGGTTAAAAATAATTGTGATAAAATGTTCGTTTACAATATCTAACTCGTAAAACACAAAAAGGAGAAACCGTTGTTTTATCCTTTGCAGTGATTAATAGCATCGCACGATTCACATTCTTTATCCACTGTAAGGCAACAAAAATGAAAAAAGTGCAAAATATATTTATGGTGTCTCAAGTATTGACGAATGTAAAGGAAATCACTCTTGTCACCTTAATGCTACCTAAGCGAACGGCAACGGATCATACGTTTGTACTTGTAAGCCCGAATGTACTGGAAATGGAAGCAATTGTACAGGTATGTAATGTATTACATTTGTGAACCATCACATTCGAGAGAAAAGTAATATCATACGTGCCCAAAGTGTATACTTATCACATCATACTTTTCCAGATAGAAAAGGAAACACATGTGGGCCTGTTGGTGTGGCAGACAACAACACAATTCCAGATGCCAGAATGACAGCAAGCAGTGTGTTTCTTATGAGTGATGATTTTTATGCTTCCTACCTCGGCCGACTGAAAGAAACCAGGGGACGAGGAGCGTGGTGTCCTAAGACTAAATTTAATAGAACCGACTACCTTCAAGTAGATATGGGTTCAGTGCTGTCTGTTTGTGCTGTGGCTACTCAAGGAGGAGAGGAACTTTTGGAATGGACTACCAGCTATAAACTGCGCCTATCCATTGACGGTTTAACTTGGAACACCTACGAGGAGACGAATAAGACAAAGGTTTGGAAGTACCAGTAAATAAAGCGTTGATTTGATCAACAACTATCAGTAATGGTTATAGGGCAAGGGGAATCCAATTTGGTCCGTGAATAACGTGAGTGAGTTACAACATTGTATCACTGCAAGCAAGAGTGTGAATTGTTGTTATTCACGAGTACAGTATGCATATGGTTATTTTACGGTGGGACAGAAAGTCTTGTGACCAGTGAACCAGAAATATTGCACAGCTGGAGAAACAAAATAGCCATCTGTTAAATGCATTAAAAAAGAACCACATGTCTAAAAGGTTTGGAAAGCACTACAATTGACATGTTTTAGTGAAAATCAAAGAGTTTCTGGCGAATACGGATAGTTTGCAAGCAGATATAAAGCTATGGAATTCGTGCCATCTTTAACATTTCTATGAGTATAGGAGGGTGTATAAACGAGCGATCAAAACAAGAAAAGTGACAGAAAATTTTACTCCGTTTAGAAAATTCCGGCTGCAACAAAAAAGCACAACATTATGTTAATGATGTGAGCTGTTGAGACATGGTCAGATGCCCCCTCCATCCCCTCCTTCCCCTCCTTCACCTACAAGTACCTCCCTGTTTAAATGGAATTTAGAATTGGTGGACTACAACAAGGTGCTCAGTTTCTTTCTTTTATTTTTTTTTTTCGGTTTTCTTTATTCTAGGTCTTTCAAGGAAACTCAGATAGAACAAGCATCGTGAGGCATTCACTTAGAACTGACTTCAAAGCCAGATATGTTCGGTTTTATCCTGTCTCACACCATAACCATCCCTGTTTGAGGGTGGAAATATACGTGCTTAAGTAATGCATGAAAGATTTCTATTGGAAAAAAAGTATGTACGCATGGTGCACAGTAGGAAAATAAACATCACCAAAAAACTAAAAAAACTTTTTAAATCTAATCTCTACACACCTTTCGCTGCAGCATAATAAAACAGTTACACAGGATAAACGTGAAGTGGAAAAGGTATTCCAGAACTGTGTTGAAAGTTGTGTTTAGTCACTGTCGCTTATTAATTCTGCATTATCGTTGCTATCGGTGTGAGTTTTCTCAATTTTCCGATAAGTTGATAGCTTATGCAAACAATATCAGAAGATACAGAGGAATCGAGAGTAAGCGCGAATAACTGCAACTTAAAGGCGGAGTAGTCAGTCCAGCCAATAACAAAACAGATCTGTGGCAGAGCAACGCCATCTTGGAGCATTAATGTATCAACAACAGTGCTCTAAGACATATCAGTAACAAGTCACTATACCACAACATTAGCGACGGGTAGCTATTCAAACGTCGTTGCCTGATGAAGACAAGCAGCACTTAAGCATTGGTAGAGACGCAATTTGCCCTGGATAGCATGTCTCCACAAATAATATATGATCTTTATAATGAGAAAAAAGGTTGCACTTAACGTTCATTTACTGTCTAAGATCAGCTTTTCGAAGCACTTGGTAATAATTAATGAATTAAAACGTATCAGATGACATGCGTAATTCCCATGGAGAAAGGTAGAGGGTGGTGCTATATATGCTAATTAATATGTACTTTGAAAGGTTTTGCACCATTTCGTCTGGAATCACTTGTGATGATTATCTTAGAAATAGAAATATCGCAACAAACGAAAACCGAGAACAACTTTCAAACTAAGTTAAGTTATAACTTTTGCAGGGATAACTCTTGGGTCGACAATAATAAATAATGTCAAATAAGATAATAAAAAGAAAAACGACCAAAGAAGAAACAAACAAGGGAGAAAAAAAAAAAGAAAATACGAACCGCCTCCCGGTTAGCTCAATGGGTAGAGCGCCGGACTGTTGTGCGGGAGGTCGTGAGTTCAAATCCTGCCGGACCAACACGCAGGGTCTTTAAATAACTGAGAAGAAAGTGCTGCTTTTGTAATAATATCTGCAAATGGTTAGACTTTCTAGTCTTCTCGGATAGGGACGATAAATGGAGGTCCCGTCTCACAAGGCCCTTGTATGTGATAAAAAAATTTGTGGGACGTTAAAGAACTCACACACTGTTCGAAAAGAGTAGGGCACGTAGTGCCTGGTGTTGTGGTCTATCTTTGTGTAGTGTCTATCAAATTGATTGGGGGGTACTGCGCCTTTGAATATTGTACAGAATGGGCGCAATATAAATAAGGAATTCATTCATCAACCCCCGGCCTGAAACCTAATGTTTCTTTTAGCAACAACGGCACTGCATAGTAGCATGCAAATTGAATCAGAAATCTTCAGATCTATCAGTAATTTAATCATTATGATTGGTAGCTAATTCTCAAATCGCCAACACAAGAAATTAGATTTAATTCACTTCAAATCTTCATGAAAATGAACCTTACATGATGCAGGCCAGAGAAATCGGGATAAAACTGTGCATAATTTGGGAACACTCAGAACCTGATGCGATTGTAATTTAGAATAGTAGTCTGTTTTAAAACGATGATCTTTCAAGCTGGGTTGATCTTGAATATCGCTGTTAGAAAATATACCACTAGAGCATACATGTATTAAAACACTAAAGGTAATGTTAGTTTCTTCAAGTTGCTTTTGTGTTGCATATGGGTCAATATAAGTAACATAAGTATTGTTAACAATGCTAGTTTTTTTTGTATATTTTAGATTAAAAACCTATTAAAGAGAATTACTGGACTTTATCAGGAATCATCGTGGAATATAAACTTTATATATAACTTTAATTTTTTCAGTTTTGCGTCGAAATTGATTGTTACCCATTACAGGTCAAAGTTGAATCCCCATGACGAGCTTTGCTCTGGATAAAAAATCCTCACCGGGAAAGCCTAAAATGATCCATAGGTCTGTCAAGGTAAAGCGGGAGGACTCCACGAGCAAGTGAAGGAGAGGCGTTTAGCTTCAAATGTGAAATTAATTAAAGTTAACAATGAAAATATTTCCAGGCGCGAGGATCCATGCTGCTTGTGCGTTAACAGTGTTAAATTAGGACTTTCTCGCACAATTTTCACTGTTGTATAATGATTCGGTGGCGGGAACGGCCTAGCTAAGCCTAGATGTGTCATGACATTTGAGGATGGCCTGATTATACCGCGAAACGTGACTACCAAGTAACGTGCGTTGTACCCGGCATGTTTTAACCGTGATCTATAGGCTTGGGACACAAAAAGGGCTCTTATCTGTTCTGCTAAGACAATGCCAAAGTTAAATTGTGACAGCTAAATACTCTGATCAGACCTTTGACTCTGAGTCACGGACCAGTCAGCATGGAGGCCGGTGAGCTGCTCGGCAAGGAACTTGTTTTCATTCAGGATATTAAAGTGGCTGAAGTTATTTTTATGATTATCTTTAATAAATTAAAGAAATCGAAATCCGCTACAACAACAACATTGACTTTATTTTTTTTTCTTTAAATTAAAGAAATAAAGGCTTTTGTAGCCCGCAGTTAGCAAAGCTATTCTAGGCTGGCTACCTAAACAGACACTGTATAGGCTCTCACACACACACACACACACACACACACACACACACACACACACACACACACACACGCACGCACGCACACACACACGCAACAATGAAATATATAAATAAATGCGCAAATAAAAATAAATAATAGTAGTGATAATCATGTTAAAGGTTTTAACTGGGCCAGTCACACAAGGGAGTTTTTAACAGGTCAAAGAGAAAGCTAATCAGTTGAAATACAAATATAAGCTAGAAAGGTCAAGGTAGCGCAAGTCAACATTCATCTCCTCAATTTCAAGAATTTTCCAAAAGCAAGTGAGTTAGCTCACGTTTAAAAGGTGCTTTCCTTGGCTTACGAATTTCAGGGGGGGGTGCCATTTTATATTTTCGCACCAACTCTGGAAAAGGAAAACAACTGATGATTTGTTCTCGCCTGTTTTATATAAAAGCTTCCAGCTACTGAGAAACGAGTAGAGTAGGAATGAACCTGTTCAGAGTGAGTAAAAAGTTCAGAAATATTGGGAGAAACACAGCGATTTTTGATGTCATGTAACAGAGAGGCAACCGATTTGAAGTAAAGCATTTTTATCGGTAGAATTCCCGAACTACTAAAAAGAGGAGCACTGTGAGATGTATAATCGGAAAAGTACATTAGACGAAGAACCCGCTTTTGTAAAATGACGATTTTCTTTAGATGAGTATTCGCGGCTTGGCCCCAAGCAACGAGACCATAGGAAATATACGGTTCAATGAGCGAGCGGTAAATGTTTATAAGAGTAGTGAGCGGTACCAAGTGTCTTAGCCTTGCAACAAAGCCGATACCTTTGCTTATTTTCATGGAAATGTAGTTAATATGGTGCTTCCAGGAGAGATTAATGTCAATTAGAACACCTAGGTATTTAACATATGTCTTACGTTCAAGAGATACCAATTGTTCCGAGTTATTATCAAGTATTTTAAGGTTTACTTCTCGGTATAGTTTGTGTTGATAAGGATGAGAAATAACGAAATTAGATTTAGATACGTTAAGAGATAATTTATTTGAATTCAGCCATTCACACAACTTTAATAACTCTTCATTGACGATAACTTCAAGTTTGTTTAGATCTTTTTCTGCATATAGTAAATTGGTATCATTAGCAAATAGGTAAAAGTCAAACTTTTTAGAGGAACGATGCATGTCATTGACATAAATTAAGAAAAGAAGCAAACCAAGTACAGAACCTTGAGGGACTCCACCCACTATTCTCTCTTTGCTAGAGACAACAGAACCGCTTTGGGTTGATCGCATCCTGACAGACAAGTATGACGACAACCAGTCATTAATCAATCCTCTAATTCCATAATGGTGAAATTTATTCAACAAAATCGAATGATCAACCGGGTCGAAGGCCTTTTTCAAGTCAATGAAAGTGCCACAGGAATATAATTTTTTATCAATGTTGTTTTGAATTGTATTTAGAATATCTAGAATTGCATGTTGAGTTGAGCAGTTCTCTCTAAATCCATATTGCGATGTGAAAAAATATATCATTCTTATTTATAAAAGATTTTAGGCGTTTGTACATTAGCTTTTCGAAAATTCGATTAAACACGGACAGTAACGATACTGGGCGATAATTGTTTGGGTCAGTTTCATCATCCGCTTTATAAATTGGAATTACTATAGCGTGCTTTAATTTGTGGGGATAGATACCAGTTGAAATGGACATGTTCATTAGTTCAGCTAGGGTATGAGATTTAGCTTGATGTGCGGACTTCAAAAGACGAACTGGACATGAATAAAGTCCGTAGGCTTTTTTTGATGGAGTACTCAAAATTTCCATTTCAATTTCAGTAAAAGTGACAGGGTCAAAGAAGAAAGAATTGGTGTAATTTGAATTCCCTTGGTAATCCTTAAAGTCCCTGGTGGATAATGGTATGCTATTTGCAAGTTTAGGTCCGATGGATGCGAAATGATAATTCAATGCATTAGCCATTTCTGACTGGTTTTGTGTTGTACCCCGGTTGTCTGGAAGCTGGAGCGATAATACGAGCTTAGTCTTTTTGTGCTTATTAATTAAAGTGTTAATCCCCTCCCAAGATTTTTTCATATTATTTAGGTTTCTACTAAAATAGGATTGATAGTAAAGTCTTTTACTTTGGCGAGTAAGGCTTAAAATTGTGTTCCTGTACAGCTTGTATGTAGCCATGTCACCAGAGTAAAAGAGATCGTTCTTTATTTTTATTGATCTACGTAAACCTCTAGTTATCCACGGTTTAGATAGTTGCTTGGGTTTGCGTTTTAATAGAATTTTGAGAGGAGCATGTCCATTAACAAGTTTATTCAATTTGTTGTAGAACGAAGAAAAGCGTTTGTCAAGAGAGCCATTAGAGATCAAACCGGTCCAGTCAGTTTGAGAAATATCACTAATAAAGTTTTCTTCCGAAAATCTCGAATAGTCACGGATTTTAGTCCCCTGATAGCGAGATTTTAAAGATGAAGAATGGATGATGCAAAATTGAGAGTAGTGGTCACTTATATCTGAGACAATGTTGCCGCTGGAGAGTTTAAAGCCAATTCTGTTAACAAGAATATTGTCAATAAGTGTGGCAGAATTATTATGGACTCTTGTAGGCTTGTCAATTGCTGGAAAAAAAGGAGTAACTTTGCAGGGATAGCAGAAAGTTATGAGAAAAATCACAGTTTTCAGATTTGAGGAGATCAATGTTGAAGTCGCCCATGACATATAGCGGTTTATTAGTAGAGCTTAGTCTTTCTATTGTCATATCGAAATACGATTGAAATTGTTCAGGAGAAGTATGTTGCCGATAGATTACACCACATATAACATTTTTACCTTTTAAAAATTCGAGTTCAATCCATGAGGCCTGGAAAGCCTCGTTAGAGGTTTTTTCGAGGACTGTGTAATTTAAACTGGCGTCAACATACATACCGACACCTCCACAAGAAAGAGGAGTTGGCAACTGTTCGAATTGGTAATTAGGTATAGGTGGATTAAAGTCTATTCTGGCCGAATTTGTAATTTGTAATTAATTGCTGCAGGGGAATTTGTGCGAAGAGGCACAGGTTCAAAACTGTGTCATTCTACTTTTGCATGATAACCTGTGGAACTTTCGTTAATGGGCGGCAATTACTCTCGGCAGGTGAGTGATCATAAATATTTAAATCGATGTTCTTAAAAGAACCTGAGCACGTGAGAATTCTTCTTGCCTTCCTCCTCGACAAGAAATATTAAGGGCGAAGTGCGACATATCATTGATTCATAAGAAAGTATAACTCTTCATGATTAATTAAATTTACAAAAGAAAAGAGAGTACATTTTATTGCGCCCAGGACACGCCATATTAGCTTACAAAACAATGAGGAAGAGCCGGGTTTTGAGCACGAAAGCCTGGGCCGAGTTTCTATAAGCGCGATTACTGCAGAGTATAACTGCCAATCAGAGGGCCTCAAAGGGGCGATAGCTTTCACAGTTGACGGTTACGATTTGGGCCATTTTACAACCAACAGTTAATATCATTCTATTATTGTCACTAGCAGTCTTTTTTGCAGTTAATTTCTTTTTACGACGAACGTTTACAATTTGTCAATTTCTACGCCTATTGGCCGAATTGGTTAGCCGTTTTACGCTGTATCGGTTAGCCCCATTAAAGGTAGATATCTTAAAACTCCAACAATCCCTTAGGAAAAGCCACTTAGTGTCCTCAAGCATGAAAAACGCAAATGACTAAGGAGTCATCGACTTTCCGGCAAGTTTGCATCTGGTTGCAATTGGTTAAAAGAGAAATCAATGAAATTCTCGATCACTTAAGCTCACCATATGAAATTTCCTTTATGTCACCGACGTTCACAGGCTGGCGATATTAAAAATACAGGTGTCACCTTAATTTAAATTGAAATTCATCTTTTTCAGTGGAGAAGTCCAATTGCTGATGTGTGAAGAAGAACAAGATACATCAAACATACAATTGATCTGCGCACAATTTACCTGAATAAGAGGGTTAGTGACGAATAAATGTCAAAATGAATCCAATAAGGGATTGCCGTGGTTGTAAAAATTGGGGGCAGAGTCTCTCATATCTTCGTTGTGCTTTACAATGAGATTCTAACTTCACTAGCATAGAGCGAATTGCACCATTTCTTTTTGTCTCTTGGATTTACGTCCACGCATGCTCACTTCGAATTACTATCATAGACCATCATGATATTCAAGATTTTTACAAAGTGACGCTCTGTTATGAGCAAGCTTGAACTTCTCTCTCTTTAGTCAAGTCTCTTTCGAACCGCTTCTTGAGGTGTCACACCTCTGGGCGATGCGAGACATCTTGAGGAATGGCAGCGAAGAACCTAATCTCTTTTGAGCATGCGGTGTTGATTTTCTCGTAAAGTCGATTCGAGTGCTCCTATCCTATTCTATCTTACCCTGCTCCCCTGGGGGAAACACCAGCGTGGTTTTCGTAAAAAGAGTAGGTTTGTTTCGAGTGCCCCTTTTCCTATTTTATCCCTCCTACTCCTTTGGGGCAAGCACTGGCGTGAGAGCTCAAAATTATGTCTATATGCGCTGATCGTTTCCGCCTAGAGGAGGAGAAAACAATAGACGTAAACTTTAATTTGCTTCCTATTACGGCTTTGTTCCTTATCAGCCCTGAAAAGAACATGGGCTGTAGTATTTTTACAGCTTCCTATTTATTTGGTAACAGATATGTTTAAAAAGAATCAAATGCGGTTCAGCCCAGCGAAAAGAATAAAGGAAAATATAGTATTTTGATGTACTAGGCAGGCACACCAGTTTCCTCTTGTAAAAGTTTTGTCTTTTGGCCCTCGATTGTCGTTTTTGTTTTTAATTTAAGGCGGAAGAATTATTTTTAAAACAGAATTTTGTTTTTTAAATCGATTGGTCAGTGCGCGTTTTTCTTTGAGGAGATCTAGACTTGGATCAAAGAATGTCATGCGACTTAAAAGGGATCGGTTTGTTTTTCTCCTTTGAAGTGCTTTGCGTGATGCAGAATGTGAGTAGACGTATGAATATTGTAAACGATCTCCAATCGTTTTTCGGCGAGGGTGGGTTCTGCATACATTGCCACTTAAAATGCCATACCTTTTTCTGTTCAGTTGTAAGCGATTGTGACAGTCTCCGCTACGCCTGAGGGCAAATAATCCATCAGCAAAATTTAATTAAGAGATAAATCAACCAATTCCTCAATCACAATTCCTCAACCATGTACTGGTGCTAGCGAGTACAACAAAACGCCAGTCAAATTGTAATGAACAATTTCCCACCACTGACGTGCTGTTAACCCGACAGAAGATAAAGGTATTATGTTACCAATTTAATTTGGTAAAACTTTGCTCGACAACCTTCCTTCCAAAAGTTCTCCCATCGAAAAACAAATTGTCGCCCATTTTTTATCCTTTATTAAACGAAGGGATAGAGAGAGATAGAGAGAGAGAGAGAGAGAGAGAGAGAGAGAGAGAGAGAGAGAGAGAGAGAGAGAGAGAGAGAGAGAGAGAGAGAGAGAGAGAGAGAGAGAGAGAGAGAGAGAGAGAGAGAGAGAGAGAGAGAGAGAGAGAGAGAGAGAGAGAGAGAGAGAGAGAGAGAGAGAGAGAGAGAGAGAGAGAGAAAGAGAGAGAGAGAGTCCGATTCGAGTGGGTATTTTCTACATTGATTGCGTATTTGCTACCGTAGCAACTACCCACTGAGTATTTGCTACGGTAGCAAATACCCACTAGTGCGTATTTGCTACCATTGATGGGTATTTGCTACCGTAGCAACTACCCACTGAGTGTTTGCTACGGTAGCAAATACCCGCTAGTGCGTATTTGCCACCATTAATGAGTATTTGCTACGGTAACAAATACTCAGTAGGTAGTTGAGTATTTGCAACGGTAGTAAATACTCAAATTAAATTCTAACTACTACCAAACTGCTCAATACCTGAAAAACACACATCTACGTCGTTTTATCGTATTTCTATTTTAAATGGATAGTTTGTCCTCTTCTCGGTGCCCCTGTGTCCATGTTAATTGTATACGTTCTACGTTTTAGTTCCTCTGAGAGTGTTCTATCCTTTACGGTTGTAAACGCACGATTTAACAATAAGCTTCTAGAAACATGAAAGTTTAATGAAAAGGTTGATAACGTGCACATTTCAAAGCTATAACGCGGAGTCTTATTTTGCTCTGAAATGCTCTCCACTACACTAAAATACTCTGAACTTTTAAAGAATGTCAACTAGAGGTTAATCCTTGGAAAAGGCGTGCGCGAGATGGTTTTGCACGAGTTGAGAAGTATCAAGCCGGGTTAAACGTTCCAACTTTCTTCGATAAAATTTGTTGATCTGACATTATTGGGGCGTTAAACATCCATGTTTGTTCAACATTAATTGTTGGACGAACGTTTCATAAGTTCTCAAACATTAGTCCTACAAAAAATGTTGGACAAGCATATATGCTAAATGCTTTAACATTATTGAGTCAACAAGTCTTCGATGACAATGTTGGAACGTTTAGCACGGGCCTCAGAAAAAGAATGAGGGTGCGAAAAGAACGAGCGAGTTTTCTGAAAAATTTTAACGAGTGAAATATTGAGAATCGTACAAGATTAGTTCGTGCCATAATAAACCGTCCGCATTGTCACCTCAAAGCGCAAAGGTGGTAGATGGTTGAAGTAAAATAAGCAAATAATTTGAAACATGATCGTCAGATCGAAGAAATCGCAATGGAGATAAACGATTATTTCTCAAGAACAAAGACTTACAGTCACAGGTAGCGTCGCAACTAAAAAAATTCTTAAATATTTTCTAAGCAGTGCAATGCATTGTATGCTGAGCTGTTCACAACTATCAAATGTTACTCAGCAGTGTGCCATACTGTACAGACTGCACTTACAGAACATCTGAACTGAGTAACAACACCGAACTGGGAAAAAACTCTTAAATATTACTATATAGGGCGCTACACTGTACTATTCAGTGTATTGTTGTTCGGTACAGTGAAGTACACTGCATAGTAAGATTAAATGTTACTATGCAGTCCTTTGCATTGTGCTCAAGAACACGACACTGAACTGTTGGAACTGCTAAATCTTACTGTGCAGTGGGCTGCACTGTACACTGAACTGTTGAAAACTGTTACATGGTACTATGCAGTAGGCTGCACTGTACATTTGACGCCAAAACTATGAGAACTGTTCTCGTATGAAAGTAGTTCTACTTTATGGATTCTTATTTTAGCGTTAACGAATATAAAAAAGAAAATCACTACGAGGTGGGTAACATGTGATTAGCCTGCAGAAAGTCAGGTATAAGTTTAAGATACATTTCGGCTCCTACTGAATTTGGATATAACGACGCTCCAATTTCAACTAAATAGCGCTCCACGGTTTTTGAAGTTGTTTTTTCAAGAAGATCGAGATATTGTTGTTCTTATCAGTAAGAGTTTGAAATTCTAGTCGGTTTTTAGTAAAATGATTTATTTAGTCGTTCTCGTTCATATATGTATAGTTGCAATATTCTATCGATTATGTTAAGAAATCATCTTTTCACAATGGTAAAGGAAATAGAAGTTCACAAAAAACGGGAAACACTATAAGTGAAAGGGATAAGAAGTATGATGATTACATGTAATAATATCTGACTAAGAGTTAAAGGACTGGAACTGTTTTCTTCAGATAATTTCAATTCTATTCTTAGATTTCAACTTGAATTTCGTTTCAAAATCAGTTGGGTTTAATCCCAATGATATATCAATTTCTTTGACGTGAAGTAGCTAACGAATACATTGTTACTGGTGTTATTGTTGTTGTAGTCCTGTTTTTGTTGTTTCTCCCTAGCCCAGCTTGGGAATACCCTTACCTAGGAAGATAAATGCCCAATACCCATGTTGGTTGAAGACTGCGTTCGTTTGTTGGTATAACTAAGGGAATAGTTGGTGTTTATCATTTAAAAAGGGACGCTTCGATTACTATCAGCCTGTAAAATAAGCCCTAAAATACAAGCTTTCTACGTCTATCTTTTCTTAATACTTTATTGCTTAATGTATCTTAAAGGAAACAAGCTCGTTAGATAAGACTCTCTGTGGTCCTGTTTCTCTGCACTTGCTAAATGCTATCTAAAGTATAGTACGTAGCAAATAAAGACCATAAGGAAATGTAAAGAGTGAATGAATCAAGCATCAGGCGAAAAACAAGCAATTGTGAATGAAGCAGTACGTTATTATTAAGTGTTGCAGTCATATAGGAAAAAGAACTCATGAACTATATGTGTTCATCTGAAACTGGGTGTGTTGGAAACTAGGCTAAAGCCTGAAACTAAGCCCGCATTGGAACTGACTTAAACGCGAGAATTTAAAACTGAACTAGGACTACACTGCATACAAAACTAAGCTCACATTCTAACTGAGCAATATTCACATTTAAAACTGAACTAGGCATGGACTGATGAAGCTCATATGATATTAAAACTGGGTTATGCACACAAAAAACTAAGTTTGCATTGTAATTGAGTTGTAAGCTCATTTAAAACTTAACTTAATACACCCTAGAAACAAAATAAACTCACATTGTAATATATGATTTACGCAAGCAGTTAAAACTGAACTTGGTTGACACAGTAAACAAAACTAAGCCCACGTTATAGCTAAGTTTTACACGCATTTAAAATTCAAATCAACGGTATATTAGAAACAACAGTAAGTTTACATTATAACAGAGTAATGCCTACCTTTGAAACTGAACAAGGCGTATACCAGAATGACTTAGATCCCGACGTATCTTAGTAATGTGTGCAATTAACACTGAACTTAGCGCACATTGGAAGTAAAACTAAGCTTGCATTGTTAGAGAGTTATGTGTGTATTTTAAACTGGACTAGGCGCATACTGGATACAAAAAGTAGCTCACACTGTAACAGAGTTATGCACGCATTAAAAACTGATCACAATAGAGAGAAAAGTAAACTTATATTGTAACAAAGCTATGCGTACCGCTTAAAACTCAACTAAACTAAGCATAAACTAGACAGAATACCAAGCTCACATTGTAAGTGAGGTACGAGTCCATCTAAAGCTATATCACACATAGACTGGAAATAGGCTAAAGTCACAATGTGAGTTATTTTCGCGCATATAGAACGGAACAAGGCTTTTACAGAAATGCAACTAAACTTGTATGAATAGAGTCGTACGGGCATTTAAAACTGAACTAAGTTTAAACATGAATGAAAACTAAGATTACATTGTAACAAAGCTTTGCGCGATTTAAAACTCAATTAGTTGATATAAGTTAACGTTCGGCCTACACTAGAAAAAAGAATAAGGTTCACATTCCAACAGAGTTATAAATGCAGTAAAAGCAAAACAAGGGTAACACTGGAAAAAATTTTGTCCCTTTCAGATTTGAATAAGGATTGATTGCTGATGCCTGTTATGCTATCTAAAGTAACACTTGAAGGAAATTTTTCACACCACAATAAGCGCTCGTAATCGTTCAAACTACCTATGTAAAGTGCAGCGTTTATAAGATTAAGATGCTATCATGATTTAACTAATATAAACATAACAAAATCCTTTCCACAACACTTTTAATTGCTTAATATTTCAGCCATTTGGAAACGAAACTATTTCTTACAAAAATGCGCGTGTAAGCTTTTTTAAATTGAAAAATACAGAGGGATAGATTGTTCTCAAGCAATACCCAAATAGTTCCTTAAAACTTAATCTTTTACCAAAGAAAATGTTTCTCTGGAGCAAAAGAAGTAGAAATTGGTATTTGCTACATAAAGTGGGTACTTGCTACGTTAAATGGTTATTTGCTACGGAGTGGTTTTTGTGCAATAAAATCTTTTAATTGTGACATATAATTGAAAAACATGTTTAACATGTTTTCTTTCACAAGCGCAGAACTTTCCTTCCATAAAAACGAATTTAAAGTAAAATATAATGATTTTATAAAGAAAAAAGATAATTGACCTTCTCAAAAAATCTGACTTGTTAAGTCAAAATGATACTATATGTGGGAACGCAGTTTTGTTCTAAAATTAAGATGGTGTAGAAAGTAAAATATTCCGGATCCCAAAGGGGTTTTACGGCAATAAAAAAGAACTTGAAGACCTTTAAAGACGTCCGTCAAAATTTTTTATTTTCGTGATTTTTTCGATATGTGTACCAAAGATTGAGTATTTGCTACATTGGTCGTGTTTAGATTGATATACTGACTAAAATTTCGTATTGGTCGGTAACTTTGAATAGAAGTATTCTAAGTGAAAAATAGACTGATATATTCCACTGTAAAAACGGGAAAATATTGGAAAATTTTATATCAAAAAAAGAAGAGGAGAAAAGGTAGCAGATACTCAGCCTTGAATCTGGAGAGAGAGAGAGAGAGAGAGCGTTTTCCTCATAGAAGCTCAGTCTAAAGCCTAGCGAGATGAAATAATAATCATTGAGCTTACTTTTCAAGCAGTTTCTGCTCACCACAGGCATAGAAAATGATCGGGTAACAGTGTGGAGAATTGGAATGTTAATCTAGAGGTTAAAATTGAACTCGACAGGCCGCGCTTTAAGGCAAGATTCTTGTGTCTATTTATCCATATTTACACTATGGGTATGGAAATTTAGAATTCTAAAATATGGATTTTTAATGGCTCAATATCCCGTGTGTTGACTTTTGATGTCAACGTGACAGAAAGGAAGTTAATCTGCACTTTTGTCAACAAGCGATTCGAATGTCAGTATTACATTTCGCGATCGTACGTGTCTCGGCTGGTTTTCAAAACATGTTGGAGCGTTACAAGTCGGTTCAATCCTAACAGCGTTTTATTATGTTTCAAAAACAAGATCGCCCTTCTGTTGGTGATGTGCCCAGCTGTTTATCCAAGTTTGCTTTTCCAGTATCGTTCGTATGTTTATTGATCTGTACTACCGCCTTGGTTCGTGTTGAGATCATAAACCAGCGAGTTCATAATGTTGAAGATGTTATGGCGGAAGTGGGGCGAATACATGAATCCATGAGGGATTCTACCGAAGCAGCAGGTACTCAACCTTCTGAAAGCACTGGTTTTGTCGGGAACTTTGATGGCAATATTGCTCAGGAGAGTAGAGATATGACCGAAGGTAGTATGCTTTCTCTCGTCAACTTATAACTTAGTAAAGGACCCTCGCTTCGACAACGATACGAAATACAATTTTCCTGGCGAACTCTTTTCGATCCCCTGAATTTTGCCGAGGCTTACTTTGGTGAAGAAATTGGGAGTCACAATGGTACTTAAAGTGGCTAATGAATTTGTCTATTTTAGTAACTACATAAACTCATTTCTGAGGGGTCGATAGCGAAAAAGTAATAGCGGTCACCGTTGTAAAAGCTCAAGAGAGCAATCATATGAGTAACATTATGCAATTGATCATTCAAAGATATCCCTTTTTCCCTAACTTGGATTAATATATTTGATGTATTGTTGGCCAGATAAACCCTTCAGGAATATGAAGGGTCCATCCTTGAATGACTAAAACAACAGTGCGACGTCTGCTGTTTATCATAATAACAGCACAAAAAGGTCTTGGATAGCTAAACGTTTTGAAACGTGAGGAATGGGTGTGGGGAGGGGTGGGGGGGGTGGAAAAACGTGAAGTACTCTTGCGTGCCACAAGGAAAGGTTGAGCTTAATTTAGGTTCTCGTTTAAACGAGGCGATCGTACACGTAAAAGCGAGCAAAAGAAAATCAGTGTTTGCTCGAGAATATAGCAGCCTCCTTTCATTATTTTCCTGCACAAATTTTCAGCGACGGAAAGCTTAGTAAGAACCTGGTAACCGTCATTTAGACGAATCTGGTTTGGAGCCAAAGGTTGTATAAATAAACCACTGTTGAGATTATTGTCTAATAAGGAGATTTAAAAGTGTTACCGCTTTAATTTTCAAACACTTTTTGAAAAAAAAAAACTATTTCCAGTTAACGCCAGAAGCCGTCGCCATTTCAAGTTACCTGAGAAAGGAGCCAACCCTGGTAAAGTTACGATAGAGGTGGTTAGAAGTGAGATAAACAAGACCATGAATTCATGGTCACCACGATCATTTTGTTCGCCCAAAGAACAAATTTGCGTACAGGGGCCACCAGGATTGCAAGGACCAAAAGGATCACGGGGAAGGAGAGGTCCGCGTGGATCTACAAGAAGGAAAGGGTCACGCGGTTTTAGAGGAGAACCAGGGCCTTCCGGAAAGCAAGGAAATATCGGACCACCAGGTCAAAAGGGTGCACAGGGTATCACAGGGGTTCCGGGTCCCAGGGGCCCACCCGGAGCTAAGGGAGAACCTGGGGAACCTATCTCTCTCCCTGTAGTTGTTGTTTCTCCAATGAAGCAAACACTCAGAGAAAATCAAAGTGCAGTGTTCCAATGTTCGGTAAGTGGAAATCCTCAACCGACTATGACGTGGGTGGGGACAAATGGCACTCATCTCCAAAGTAATTCTCACCTTGGCGCTCGGGGTGGGAGATTAGAATTCCATCACGTGACTCTTAGCGACGCTGGAAATTACACTTGCGTTGGAAGAAATGTTCTTGGTTCCGAGAGTCAGTCTGCGAAGCTAATTGTTGAAGGTAGGAATGGGCATGCAGAAGAAACTGGGTGTGAATTTATTTCATCATCTGTTTTTTACTATTCTTTAATATCAATTATTTAAATCGACTCCATTTAGCCAAACCACATGTTCAACTTGCTTCAGGTCCCACTCATGCAAGGGTGGGACAAAATATTACGCTACCTAAATGTCACGTGACCGGCTTTCCAAAACCAGTCGTGTCGTGGAAGAGATTGACCGGTGCCTTGGCTCAAAAGAGGGCAGATTACAATCAGCAGGATTTGACAGTGGTTGATGTGGAAAAAAAGGACACTGGAGCGTACGAATGCAGAGCCAGAAACCATCTTGGAGAAGGTTCCGCAGTTACGACCTTGTTTGTTTGGTCGGCACCAAAATTTGTCTCAAAGCCACCCGACATGCTCACCAATGGGGTTGGTGGGTCAGTGTCTCTGAACTGTTCTGCCACAGGGGAGACTGTTCCTCTCGTCTCTTGGAAGCGAGCAAGGGGGGCCTGGGACGAAAAGAGAATGAAAGTAGACAAAGGAACCCTAACTATTAACTATTTCAGTTCTGAGAGAATCAGACTCAGGAATTTATGTGTGTGAAGCCAAAAGTCCGCAATTTACAATCGAGGCAAGAACATCACTGAAGGTGAAAGGTTGGTTGAACAGGGTGATTGTTTTTTTTTTTTTTTTTTGCATCCATGTTCGATACAAACTTTCTGGCCGTTTCACACGATTATGATCACTTCTCCGTCTGTAAAGTTCGGAACTTAATAAACATTTTATTTTCGGTTTTGCACTGAGTTTTGGCCAAAACAATGAAATTTTTCTAACTGCCTCTTAAACGAAGCCTTCTTAACTAAGTAACGACGAAGAACTCAGTAACTGGAATAACTTTACCCACACGAGTCCGATTAACGTATTTGTTAAAACACTGTATCCTTTTTACCCTAACTACCGAGATCTCAGCGTTACGACCTCGAGCCGAATAGTTTCCCGTCCGACCCTCCCATTACGTCAGTAAGTACATATTACGTCATTTTCTTATAGCTCTCCTTTCGTTTACGCCTGATGGCCGCAAAGGGAGACTCGGTATCATTCAGAAATTCACCGTTACAAGAACAGCTAAATATCTCATCAAAGCCTTTGGTGCTCGGGGAGGGACACATTCTTACAATTATGGATACAGACCAGGAACTTATTACGGCGGTTATGGTGCAGCGATAGAGGGGACATTTCGACTGACCAAAGGTACTGTCCTAATTATTATTGTGGGGCAGAGAGGAGGAGATTCAGTGGAGGTGAAAGGTGGCCAAAGCACGACCATGACAGCAGCTGAGCTCGGACCGTCTGTCGAAGACAACGCTGGCACTGGGGGAGGGGGAGGAAGTTTTGTTTATACCACAAATGATTTGCTGTTTTTAGCTGCTGGAGGAGGAGGGGGCGCGTCTGGTGGATATCATGGTGTGGATGGTCAGGCAGGAACAAGTGGAACCAGTAGTGAGGGGAACGATCCAGCACATGCAAAGAAGGGTGGTACCATGGGTCAGCCGAGAGAATGTAACAATGATGACGCTAGTTACCATGGGGGAGTGGGTGCGGGCTGGAATGGCCAAAGTTGTTCTAGAAAAGGACCTGAGCACGGAGAGGGGGGGTGGGTCGCGTGCTCAAGGCTGGATAGGAGGTCAAGCAGGAGCTATGAACAGTGGAAGTAACGGCGGACCAGCACCAGGAGCAGTAGGAGGGTTTGGTGGTGGTGGAGGAGGAGCGGAGGATAACGGCGCATCGGGTGGAGGTGGAGGGTACTCTGGAGGAGGCAGCGGTATCAAAGATAAACAAGCCGGAGGGGGAGGTGGTTCGTATTGCGCCGGGATAAATTGCCATGGTATGACTGGAGGCAACGTGGAAGAAGACGGCTTGGTGCAAATTATAGAACAATGAAAGAGCTTCCTTCAATTGTTCTTCATGAAAGCAAGGATTGAGCGATATTACTTACGGATTAGATAACGTTATCTTAAAGCGATTGGGTCTCTTTCATAAGTTCTTCGCGAAGAAGTTTTAACATGAACAGATAAAAGCAAATCAAGATATGTATGCCCTTTTTCTTGTTGTTGTTGATTAGTCTATTACTTCTAAAAGCGATTAAGATATAATCCTTTATTCTCCTATTTCAAGATATAAAGGTATCGATATCACAAGGGGAAAGCCTACTTCTCCCTCTCCCCCTCCCCCGTGCGTACCAGCGCGCGGGCCCGATAATAGCTCAAATCCATCTGCCGAATGTAATCTAGACACACGTAAATTTACTCTACTTATAGCAGCCACAAGGGAAATTATGAATCACAATTTGGGCAAGTTGTAGGAGAGCCTCAATGGGGTGATGGCTTTCAGGTACGGCTAATGGTCAAATACGGATACCGGTTAATTTCTTTTCATTAGTATTAAAAAAAACATATATCTATATATAAAAAGATATATATATATCTATATATAAAAAGATATATATATATAAATAGAATAAATGTTTGAAAAGAAAATTTGCCCTGAGCGGGATATATATATTTATTAAAAGCTGGATCATTGGATAATGCAATTCAAGACTTTTCATTGGCTTAGCCATTATGGTATATGAGCCAATATACCATAAACTACGATAAAGTAAGCGTACGCATAAGCTTAAAATTGAAAGGGAGCTAAAAATGTAATAAAATTTAATAATTCAATGTAGCGTTTTTAATAAAACAATTATTACACTCGCGTTTGTTGGATATGAGATGATTATGGCCAACTTGGCGCTACCCGCCTAGTTGGCAATCTATCATCTCATATCCAGCGCGCGCTCGTGGAATAATTGTTAAATATATATATATATATATATATATATATATATATATATATATATATATTTATATCTAATATATATAAACGAATAAACAAGAAATAAAGTTGTTTCACTCATCCTGGAAGTGCTCGATGCAGAAATGTGCAGAGCAAAATACAAACGTGAAAGAAGGAAATTATTACTAGTTACTCGAGTTTCACGCTCTGTCTGATGATCGCCTAGAGCGTGAAACTCGAGTAACTAGTAATAATTTCCTTACGTATGATGCACGATCCTCGCAGTAGAGAGCGCTATTTATGCAGTAGCGAAAGTCAGACCTGAGAAAATCAGGCCTGTACGAGATTCGAACCACTGACCTCTGCGATACTAGTGCAGCGCTCTACCATTGAGCTAACAAGCCAACTGGGAGCAGGCCGTTAAGTTGATTCGTAATAAACCCGTGATGCATAAATAGCGCTCTCTACCTGTATTGCATAAATAGCGTATTGCATAAATAGCGCTCTTTACTGCGAGGATCGTGCATCATACGTATTTATAACCGCAGTTCAAAATATATGGAACTTCATATATTCATCGTAACCAAATAATATCCTTGTTAACCATTAGCCGATTAGGACAGTGCGCAGTGGACAGAATAAAAAAGAAGGGCATTTTTATACCTTAAACTTTCTTCTATAAACCATTGTATACTCTGAGTCAACACAAAGTACTTGGGTTGATTGAAAAACATGGCTTTTACACCATAGAGGACCTGCTTGTGGCTTTAAGGTTACCGTGCACCTTCAGGGGTGTCTCGCATGCAAGTGATGTAGCGCGTCCGGTTTAAACTGTAGATATCTAAACACCAAAATCAAATTAAAGCTTATAGGACTGGCTATAAGATTATACCAAAAAATTTGAAAAAAGTTAAATTGTCGAATTTTTCACGACTTTTAAATGCGAGCGCCCGAATCACCTTTTGAACGTCACATGTTAAAACGAATTTTTTTTTCGCTTATTGAATGTGTTCCTCCATTTCTGGGGCCAAAGCGCTAAAAAACGTGTCTGCGATTTGCCATATTTAATTTCAGTGAAAATTTACAGAACATTTTTGAAATAGGATTAAAAAAGTGTGGAGTGATCGTACAAAAATCGCTCTTGAAAAAAAAGTATTTAGAAATAAAAAATTTGGAGACAAAGTTTTGTTGTTTATATGTAAAACTAGCTACTGTCAAAATTTGAGAGCAATCGAACAAATTCCCTTTGACTTGTAGCTCTTAAAAGGTGATCCGGGCGCTCGCCGTTTAGGAGTCGTGAAAAATTCAACAATTAATTTTTTTCAAAATTTTTGGTATAGTCCGATAGCCAGTTCTATAAGCTTTAATTTAATATAGTGGTTTAGATATCTACAGTTGAAAGCGCACGCGCTACGTACATCGCTTGCACGCGAGAGACCCATTAAGGTGCACGATAACCTTAAGTATAATAAACCTTTCAACAAAGACGTCGATGCAGCACGCGAAACGCTGTAAAAAAGCATGGAGATGTTGTGTAACCAACTTTCTCCTATGGAGTTCATTGGCTGAGGTTATTTATCTCCTACTTTGATCGCCTTGTTTAAGGATAAATTTCGAATTTAACATGATTAGTTAAACTGGTTAGCTTCCTTAATACTTTAGTAATACGATTTATTATATAGTTTGCAGCGCCCACGGGCATGATGGAGCAAGTCCTGTACTCTGATTGCCTACCCCAGCGGTCAAGATGGGCCCGTCTTGACCACTCGGGATTCCTGCTTTGATCTTGCGCAATTTTGGATCTTAACCTCGTTCTTTCTTCTGCGTTTTTATGGACTTCGACCATAACAACTAAATTACTATTATTACCCAACTACACTCCGTAGAGCGCAAATAACACCTAAGACGAGAGCAAATATCACGCGGTATTTGTATTCCATAGAACCGGTTAGACAGGTTTTCCCGCGCAAGCGACGAATTGGATTGGAGTTCCAAAAATACTGGCGTACAATTTAAATCATTTTTCTGACGACGACGAGTCAGAATGGCTAGCAAATATTGATCCAAGTTTATCAGATAAATCGAACGAAGAACGCAGTTAGACGACAATGAAATTTCATTATTTACTGAAGAAAATAGAAATAGCAACGCGACAACGCGTCAATTCCGTTCCGTTTCGCATACTTCTGTCACGCACTCCTCTTAAATAAACATCCGTGAAATTGGCCCTCACTCAATTAACAATTTGGCGTGTTGAATAATAAATAACTTACTAAACGTTTTGGTGTGTCGTATCTCGGATTATTCTTAATCATCGTTGTTTGTATATTATTCATATTATTTTCGTCAAAATACGGCACAAATCGAAAAAATACTCGGCTATGCTACACAATAAAACGTCTAATAAGATGTACTCTTACTATTTCTGTTCGGTATCCATTCACCCAGGCGGTGTGCGCACGTCGATTGCATTGCATTGTGGTAGCGTTATTTTCAATATGGCGGTAAAAGCGGTAGAAATGGGTAGAGTTTGACTGAATATTCCGTAAAAGTAAGGCCATTTCTTTATCCTTTCACTATAGGTGATCATAGTTTGATATAGTCCGAACGTGTAGAAGTATTTTTCGTGCGTATTTGTCTCGTATTATATCGTTCTCAAGAACAAACGCAAGCACTGTGTTTTAGCATGTAATATTAGACCGGTTTTCGAGCAGATCAAATTCGTTGTACGTCGTAGTTTAAAGCCTTTCAAAGATTTATATGGCCACTTTGATCCTTGTTCAGCAGCTCTGACCAAACGCGCTAAAACGCACTCCAATGGTACAAATGTTTTAGGCATTTTAAGTGATAGTGTTTGAGACTTTTGTGGAGCGAAAAGGCCCATTGTTTCGTTTAGTGTGTTGCGTTACATAGCGTTACTACTGCAAGGGCATTTATCAATCGTGTTGTAAATCCACTTTCCTAAGTGAAGGAAAATTAAATAATAGCGAGTGTTGTGGGGTAAATCTTCTATCTTGATAACTGAATGAAGGACAGTTTAATTAGAACAATGAAAAGAGTCTCTTGATCCATGAAAACCTCCACCTTGCATGAGGCGACACGGCGGAAAGCCGGAAAGCAAAACGCAGTCTACTGTTGAAAGGTGTTGATAGGCCAGTGCGTCTCCTACCATTCGCTAGCGCTTTTAAACCTTCTACTCTCAACGTTTAGCTGTTATTAGGATATCTTTTGATGACTTTCCTTTGCGATGTGATAATATGGGTCAGTTTTGAGGTGTCATACTTCTCTTTGGCGAAGCCGGATGAGATTGTGCTACAAAAGGCAATATTTTCTTTTGTGCGCGTGCTATTTTCTTTGAAGTAATAACTCCAGAGATACGTTCTCAAAACCCTCATGTAGGTTTCCTCTATTCTCGAAGGGTATTTTGAAACTCTGTACGCTTTTACTAAAGGTGGAGCGCGACAAATTCGTTCTTAGGAGGCGTGGGGCTTCTCCTTTTACAAATCCCTTATTTACGCTAAGTGGAAAAAGTTCGTGTATTACAAGGTCTCTTTCTCTCTAATATGCGTTTGCATGTCAAGGGTCAATTCACAGTTGAATAACTCGCGTCTTGGAATATAACTACTGACTTTGAAATTACTCATCCCGCCATCGGTTGTGAGCGTAACTGTTGCCATTTGTGTCGAGATTCTTAGGCAGATTGCAGTTTCGAATCTTTCTAAATAACGTCAGTTGCCTCCTAAGAACGAATTCGTCACGGAAGAATGACAGGAGTCGCGCAGGCTCGTCAAACGATTTAACTTTCGAAGGAGTAGCAACAGACAGTGAATCCCCATCACAATCCACGTATATTCACGCCGCATCTCGCTGCCACCAAAGATGTTTACTCTAACGCGCAATGCTCAATTTTTGTTTTACGACCATGATGCAACGCAATCAGAGTGCGCACACCACCGGTCAAGAGGGGCAGAGGGAAACTGATAATAACCTTTTGTCAACATGGCGGACGAAGCTGATGAAATAATTGCGAATGTGATCGTGTGAACCGTTATTGGTTTCCTTACACGTAATAATGAGGTCAGAGTGTATATTCAATTTAAAACAACATGAGTGAGCAACAAGCAATTTCTGACCGTCGAACAGCTTCAAAAACGCCTTCAATCACTCGGTTCATTCGCTACGAGCATCTTGTAGCCGGCGTGTCCGGAGGGGTCACTTCAACTCTTGTGCTGCATCCGTTGGACCTGATCAAAATTAGATTTCAAGGTAAGGCACGGTATAAAATAACATATTAGGAGACCACCATCAGTTTATTGTGAGGCGAGGTTATTTTGAAAACGGGAACATCAACAGCGATGTAAAACATTCCTGTCTGAGTTTATTTCCGCACAGATAAGCCTATTTCATTAAATTTTCACCTCTATTTAATGAACGAAAGTTTCCGCACATTTTTATATCAATTTGAACTGACGTGAGCAATTTAGATGGTCTTGAAATAATTAAATCTTCCCATATACAGAACTGTTTTCACCCTCGCTTTAGCAAAAGCATTCAAAAAAGGAATTGATTACTGCAATGCTGTGGGAAGTATTTGAAACTTCCCATTTTACGACTTACTGGAAACTTTAATTTACTGAAAACTCTTATTGTTTAAACTTCATGAATGGATGTTTTATTTCTAATTTAGAACACAGCTAGCAGAACCGCACAATCAAATTCAATAATTATTTGTAAGCGTGCTCAAAATCCCGATAGTGCACGCTGACAGCGTCAGCAAATCGCTTCGCCAGAGATTTTTTGTTTCACGCGAGCAGCCATTGTTAGCGCGGGGAAAAATAATATATTTCGGGACAATAATGGATACAAACAGAAACTTGGCCTACTAGTTGGAAAACAAAGACAATGTTTCAACCTCTTCCCTTGGGCTAGAGTTCTTAATGAGGCAGAAAAGAGAAAAACAACGGAAAAGGAGACTTGGCATCAGTGCCGTCACGATTTGCTTCAACTGATATTGTTTCCGTTTCTCACGTCGGATTTGATGCACAATTCCACCGGCTATGTTCTAAAACAATTGGTTCATGCTTTCAGCTGTGCATTATCGAGTTATGGAGCACGTGGGAAGTTCGGAGAGCACTCAAGAAGCTAGAGTTGCCCTCGGCTATCGCCTCGGGCAACTCTTACGCTTCTTTCATGGTCTCCAAACTTCCTGTGTGCTCCATAACTTGATAGTGCATGCTAAAGCATGAACCAATTGTTAATTAAAGATCCCTGTATTAGTGTTGGCTTCCTTATTAATTTTGATTTAGTTTATGGTGATATATGCGACAACCACTTGTTAGGAATAGGATATCATTTTTACTCACAAGTTTTTAATACTACTAAGGGAGTCTTTAGGTAGACGAGCCACAAAATTTGTATTTAAGGGCCTATCTGCACTAGCAAAAAAATTGTTTATTTGTACAAATTTTAATTACTTTACAAGTGTGGATGGTTTGTTGTGGCTTGACAAATTTTGGCTGAAGCAAACAAATTTTCAATGGCATTGCTGATAAAATTTGTCCTGGGTAAAACCTTGGCAAAATCATTTAAATAAACAAAACTGTTATAAACTGGTTGACCATTTTGTTATAAACACCACCAGTGTGGTAATTGAACTGAGTTTACTTTACCAAAAAGTTGCAATAATTGTCTTTCATTGCAAAACTCACGGATTTTACAACTTTGAACAACTTAAGATGAATCCTGGTGATTGGCCAGGAGTTTTAATCCATTGGCAAATTATAGCAGCCAGTCTTATGAGCAGGTCAGGCACTGGATGCAGCTAGGGTAAGATTATAATAATGGTGGAATAATTTTCCAGTTGCCACTTTATCAGTCCAACAATGAAGCAGTAGATGTGGCACAAGATTCCGAAGTGCCCACTCCAAGCAAAGGGAAGGGAAAAGCTAAATAGAATAAGATTACTTAGTTCTTATTAACCGAGTGGGAGGTCTGTATGGGAGAATCTTGACTGAGGTCACCCGTACAGACCGAACGCAGTGAGGTCTGTACCAGCGACCGAGGTCAAGATTCTCCCATACAGACCAACCTAGCTCGGTTGATAAGATGTTTATTATATGGTCGTGTCTAATTTGCCAATTTTTTATATTCTTTGTACCTTTTTTTTCTAGACCGGTCTAGATGCCGAAAAATCTAGACCGCTTTAAATATTGTTTTCAGCCAATCAAATTTGTGAATTCGGTAGTTCCCAGTCCTTGTGAGACACAGCCATATAATAAATAATGGTAATTGAACTCGAGTGGAGTGCAATTTGGGCTGAAATCATACGCGTGATTTCAAAATCGAACTAGCGCGCAGCGCGAGTTCAATTTGAAATCACAAGTATGATTTCAGACCAAAATTGCACGACACGAGGTTCAATTACCACTTTATTACATCCATTTTGAAATCGCCAAAATACAGAACTTGGTCAATTCAAATATTTTATTGGTGCAGAACTGAGCCGGTTTTTAAATAAAAAGCGGAAACGGAAACACATTTACATCTTATTTTGTATGCAAAACAGAAAGACTTTGACGTCATGTGTCAAAAACTCAGTCAAGCGTATCTAAAGAAAGACAAGTATCATTCAACAAATTCGAGAAGTCCTCAATAACTCAGAAAAATAGTGAAGCGTTAAAGTTCAATCCTCGTCGTGTGATTCAATGATGTAAGCCCTTCGTTTCTTCTGTGGTTGGGGTGGAGAATTCTGGCTGTCTCTGGAGAAGAAATTGAAGGTTCAGCCTGTGTTATTCTGCGATGGAACGGGAGCAGCACAACTGAAGGCTTCCATGCGGTACTGCGGAGACTGTAATGGAAAACGTGGTTGAAATCCTGAAAATTCAGCTGGCTGAAAACCACGATTGGAACCCATGGCCTGATACATTTGGCCTTGTTGTTGGACGTGATAAATAGGAACCAGAGGTGTTCGTTTATTTTGGACTGCAATCTCCTGATTTAAGGCTTGATATGCAGTGTTTTGGCGGGTGACTTCGTTTGCTTGATTTTCGTTTGACACGTCTTTATATCCACTGATAATGTGAGACAGTTCTTTCCTGTGATTCTTGTCTATTTTATCGTAGTCGTCTAACGAAGATTCACGTACATGGCCTGTTATTTCACAGATGATATTGCGCGGTTGACCTGATTTCTTCGGTTTTGATACCAATGTTTTCCTCATGCTTTGGTTCGTCAGCTTCTTAATCGTCCTGAGACAAGAGGCCATAGATTTCATTTAATTGCCGATGGTGTTTTGTCCCATTTGAACTTTGGTATACCAAACATCTGCTGATTTAGGACGATTTATGATGCTTAGATAGAGTGGCCCTGTGTTCTTCATTCCTTCCGGTCGCTTGGACAACCAAAGCTTGAATAGCCGCACTGGATCGCTTTTTCCGCCATCGGTGCTGAACATTGTTTGCGGTGTTGTTCTTCGCCTGATGGTGAGACCACCGCTCCGTGTTTTAGTGGGACCATATGGTGGGACCTTCTTTGAACTCAACAACTTCAGTTCCATTTTCTCACTGTCTTATAATTACATCTTCCACGTACGCATCGTAGTGTTCTTGGCGACCACGAAATCCCAGTTGTTCCGTCAAATTTTTAAAGTTGACATTGGTCAAGACCTTTCCATTAAAATCGCCCAACTGACCTTTTTCCCACAGGGCTGACTCTTCTTCAGATGTGATTGGCTGAGCTTTGTTGGGTCTCTTTCCCTTTCCTTGTTGACGCAGGGAAATTGCTTTCGCATTGAGGATTTCTCGTGAGGAGTGAAACTCCCTCGATTGCACGATGCTCAATGGATAGTTGTTCTCCTTTAGATATCTTTCTATGGCACTCTGCATGACTTTAAGGGATTCTGGCTCGTAATCATCTCCGTCCTTTTTTCTTACTTCGGCGTAAAACTTACTCAGGACTTCGTCAAGTTCTTCAGGCGCCATTGTTTCGATGGAGACTTATTCAAGGTGGCGGCATTGACACCAGCTTCTGAAAACATTCATCCATTGTTTTGTGGAGCGGGACGTATTTTTATTGGAAGTGACAGACTTACGCTCATGTATTTTATCGCTTGAAATGATGGGAAATCTTGCAATATCCAACTCTTGTAGTGGCTTTTGATTTTCTTCGTTTGTTGTTGACTCGGTGGACTCGGGATCGCGCGGATTTTGAGCTTGAGAAGGTACAAAATCGTCAAAATATTCACCAAAATGTAGACAAAAAGTGGGAAAGTCCCTGGCATGTTGGTCTTCAGCCTGAAGAATCTCATTGTCATCATTCAAAAACTGGATGAAATTAAACTCATCCATTTTTGGGGGAAAAAAATAAGAGTTTTGGAAACAAAAGTTGCAAAATTTGCCAGATGATACTCCTTGTTTTTCATTTTCCTGCAATTTGATTGGTCACTTTAAACAAGCCTTGAAATCTGATTGGTTGTTTGTTTTAAGTGTAAATTCCTCATTCTAATCAGAGAATGTTTAGAAATACATTTGATAATAAAAATTAACGGTAAAAAACTACGACGTTTCGAAGTCTGCATGACCTCATTATCAAGTAAAATGTTAAAACTGATGTAAAATTGTAGCTCAGAGATTATATACAAATAATGTGATAACTCTGATTATATACAAATAATGTATATAATGTATATATACAAATAATGTATATAATGTGATAACTCTGATTATATACAAATAATGTATATAATCTCTGAGCTACAATTTTACATCAGTTTTAACATTTTACTTGATAATGAGGTCATGCAGACTTCGAAACGTCGTAGTTTTTTACCGTTAATTTTTATTATCAAATGTATTTCTAAACATTCTCTGATTAGAATTCTAAAACGGGAGAATCGACTGCACTTGTTCAGGCGTCTTGAACAGTTAAGCAGTAAGCAAATCAAATGTGATGGAGCCATTGAATTTCTTCGCCTTTGCCAGAATGTAGATCTTACACCAACCTTCGCCAAAGTCGACCAGACGAAGTCGAAGAACTGGCAACAATCATCGAAAGCGTTCTCAACAAATGTCATCGCCGAGGAGCTAAGATCAAAAGTGAAACAGAATGCTATGTTAAAGATGGAAATGAACACCATCTATGACGAAATCCGCCAACAATGTTCACCGCTACAGTACATGCTTACCTTACGCGTTATGACAGATCTTCGAAAGAAACTTTACGAAGACGTAATGACCAACCACACGAGCAAGATTGCAAGGTTAATTAACAAGGAATTTGACGTTGACGAACACATTACAAACATCTCATCGTACCGACTGTCATTCTTTGAAAAGTTAGTTCTCTGCCGTGGTTTGAAATTCTCCATCGCTCAACCTGTGCCAGCTCGTGATGTAAAAGCCAGCTTTGAAAAAGCTTACTGGCGACTTTGAACCCACATTACCGGAGGACCAAAAAGAATTAGCCGCCGCGACTCTTCGCTCGATTGCCCTGAATTATATTCAAAGGAGAGGCCCAAGACCACCCAAAGCACTGCAACAAGCCATAAATCAACTTAGACGAAGGGAAGACATTGTCATTACAAAACCCGACAAAGGATCTGGCGTAGTAGTAATGGACAAGACAGAGTACATCCGTCTACTAAGTGATGCTTCCATCAAAGACACAACGAAGTTCACCCCTATCAACACAGAAAGACCAAAAACACGCGGCCGGCCTCCTAAACACTACCATCCCTTACTACAAAAAGAAAAACAGCTGGAGTCCGTCGTCAGAAAAATCCTGTTAAAGCCGATTGCTGACACAGTTTGTCGCAAAGGTTCCCGGCTTGCTCACCTTTATGGTCTTCCAAAGACTCACAAACAGCAACTATCAATGCGACCGATATTATCATCGACTGGGACCTACAACTTCGCCCTGGCCAAGTGGCTTGAAGAGAAGCTTAAGCCCCTTTCATTAAATCAGCACACTATCTGCGATATCTTCTCCTTCGCCGAAGTGATAAGGGAAACACCACTCAACCCGAATGACATTCTCGTGTCGTATGACGTATGTGCTTTATTTACCAACGTGCCACTCGACGAGACTATTGAGATCATCGCTGAAAAAGCCTTTAAAAACAACTGGTTTAATGAAACGCATGGTCTCAACCTCACAAAGACAGGTCTTACCGAACTTTTAAGAATAGCAACCAAAGATCAGCTATTTCAGTTCGACGGTCAACTTTATGAGCAGGTGGACGGTGTGGCCATGGGCTCGCCCCTGGGACCCCTTATGGCAAACGTTCTCCTGTGCTCCATTGAAGAACAACTGGATCGCAACAACAAGTTACCAAGTTTCTACAAAAGGTACGTCGATGACACATTAGCCACGATGCCAAATATTCAAGCCGCAACAGCTTTCCTTTCAACATTGAACGAATGCCATCCTGCCATACAGTTCACAATGGAAATTGCTGAAAACAACAAGCTTACATTCCTCGGTATGATGATTGAGAAAAACGGTTGCCACCTGACAACAAGCGTATATCATAAACCAACTGATACAGGACTGCTCTTACATTACCAGAGCCATGTCGATCAGCGTTACAAAAGATCTCTGCTGAATACAATGCTGAACCGAGCTTACCGCCTGTCATCAACGAAAGAATCTTTTACGAAGGAATGCCAGCATCTCAAGCGGATGTTTACTAAGCTTAAGTACCCAGTGAAACTCATCAACTCAGCTATCGCCTGGTACACGAGTTCTACGATCCAAAGCCGTCACGAAACCCCAACTGAACTTGACGCGGCTACACAAAAACCTGTCAGAATAACTTTACCATTTAAAGACCAAAAATCGGCCGACACAGTAAGACATCAGCTGAAAGATCTTGGCCGGAAAATCGGAACTGTCCTACAACCAGTTTTCACGAGTCGTAAGATCGAGGGAAAGCTCAAGATACAAGAAGAGAAGCCCGCTTTAATTAACCACCAATGCGTTGTTTACACTTTTAAATGTGATTCGTGCGATGCGGATTATATCGGTTATACCACACGCCATCTTCATCAACGCATAGAAGAACATAAAGCCTCTGTCATTGGCAAGCATCTGAAAGAAGCCCACAGTGTAGCGTCCACTAGCCTAGAGGAAATGTTTTCCGTTCTCAAGAAATGCCGCGGGAAAATGGACTGCCTAATTCACGAAATGTTATTCATTCGCGAACAAAAACCAAAGCTAAACACGCAGTCTGACTCAATACGTGCAAAAGTATTTATTTAAACATATACTGCACGATCTGACATGCTAAACACCAATAACAATGAACGCTCATTATTCTAATGAAGTTATCACATTATTTGTATATAATCTCTGAGCTACAATTTTACATCAGTTTTAACATTTTACTTGATAATGAGGTCATGCAGACTTCGAAACGTCGTAGTTTTTTACCGTTAATTTTTATTATCAAAAATTCCTCATTGGCTGGAAAAAAAGATGCGATTTAGAGCAAAAAATGGTGCGATTTGGGAATAAATCGCACCAATTAGAGCCAATCAGATTACAGGGACCACCAGTGATTTCAAAATGAATGTAATAAAGTGAAATATGGTATCGGTCTTATTTTTGGCTGTTAACCAAATTTGATAGTTTAAGCAGCTTCAACATTTTTAGTGTAGATGCAACAGAGGAGACAAAAATTTGTCATGAAAAAAAAAATGTGTCCTTTGATGTTGTCAGGGAAATTCTAGTTTAGTCTCCTTGTGCAGATACTGGTCCTAATGGAAACTTGTGGATAAAAGTCAGCCTCATGCCTATAATTATTGTAAATGTGAGGTGATTGGCTTTTCTGCAAAATGTTTTAGCTTGTAAAATCTTATTGTCCACGTGTTGGTAAGTTGGTTGGGGTGACTGTTATTTCCACAATCTTATGCTGATGATGCATGTGGCAATTTTATTTGGGGATCGCAACAAATTTCATAGCTGTGATTGGCTTATTGAATCACTGATATTAGCATGTTCGAAATGCGGAGACACACCTGGTGATTTTATACGCCAATCACAGTGATCTGCAAATATCACGATTGCCATACCAAGCATACTCGGTGATTTTCGTTTTAAATGGCCCAGTGTGTCGCAGACTTTAATTGAAGTTAGCATGCGGAGTCAACTTCCATTAAGGTTGTCAAAACATCAATTACAAATACCAGGAACAGTCTTTCTCAAGAGTATTTACTGCAAGAATGTGTTTGTAGTGTACATGTATGTGACTGTATGCAATGAAACATTTTTTAAATAAATTTTTCTTAGTTAATGATGGAAGTGGAAAGTTACTAGCTTACAAAGGACTTACTGATGCAGTTAAGTCAATTGTGAGAACAAACGGCTTAAAAGGATTATATCAGGTACTTTCAGTTAAATAAAAAGTATTGTAATACTGGTACAATTTGTGAATCAACTAACTAATTTTGGAGGTTAGCAGTTTTCTTTTAATCCATGTTTACCACTTTCAAAAATTCGAGTATTGCCCTTTCTGCTCACCATACAATGCAAATTTTTTTCCTATCTGGAGAATTTGGTAATAAAGCAAGTAATGCCCCATTCATTTAAATTTTCTGCCCTGTCATCACCTTTGCTTGACAGTGTGTTGTTATTCTGAGGAGAAATTAATTTTCAAGAAATTACTTTACGCGAGACATGCGCGCCACGCGGACGTCAATGTGTTTACTTACAATGGGGGAGAGGAGGAGGGGAGTAGGCTAGCTTGAACAAAGTGCGATGAGAATTTTAAAAAATAACGAAATGATTTAAAGAAAAAAAAAACGCGCAGTGATTCCTATTTTAATGACACCGAATAAAAGGAAAAAATCAATAAACACGCAGTTCACTTTCATCCTGTGCAGAGACTGTTTTGCCAGTATTTTTGGTTGTGTTAGTAGTAGTGATAAGGGTTAAAAATGGCTTCAATGCAGTCATTTTGATTATAAAAACTTACAGGACCTTGTTCTGAGTATTGTATTTGCTAGTTATTTTAAAGATTTTCTACGTGTATTATTCATTTTGTTTCTAAAAATATCGAATTCAAATGGAATTGACGGGGAGATTTTATTTTCCTTCACTTTCTATAAAATGCAAAGTCAGCACTTTTCTCACATTTCAAAGCCAGTTATCTCGTAATATTGCGTGGCTACCACCAAATTTTTTTTGTATTGGATTCTGATAGCCCTTGATACGATACATTTTGATTGCATAGGCATTGGCTGGGGAAAGTTAGATTGATTACGAGGACGCAATACAGGGCTACTAGATCAAAATGCTTTAAGCATATCAAATTTATCATTCCACAAAAGCTGAACTTGAAGATCCTTCAAAACTAAAACATTCAAATATAGCAAATTACGAGTAATTTCGTTCTGTTCTCACAATTTAAAGTATGGAGTGTTTTTTAAAAATTTTTATAACATAACCAAAGTAAAGCGCGCGCTCTGATTGGTCAATTTAGCGTCCCCCATTTGCAGATGGGTGTACGCTGCTGACGTGAGCAAATGCAAAGACTATTTTTCCGCGCGCGCTTGTTTTTTCTGGTCGCGTAAGATTTGTTAAATAAAAGGAACTCTTTAGCTACAGTGCATCAATGTTATTTTATAAAACAAATGGTAAACACCACAGCGTACACTATTGAGTTATGGATGCACTTGGGAGGTTTGCTAAGCACTCAAGAAGCTAGAGTCGCTCTCGGCTATCGCCTTGAGCGACTCTTACGCTTCTTTCGTGCTTAGCAACCTCCCGCGTGCATCCATAACTCAATAGTGTACGCTGTGGTGTTTACCATTTGTTAATTTTAGGCAACAATTTAATGTGGAAGTAATATGACTGTTGTACGTCTTCATCTGGCACACAATCATTTCTTCTTTGAGTGAAAAAAAGATTATTTTGCTTCAGCGCAAGCACTTACAATGTATTCATGTGGTCTTATACTCAATATTTTCAGATTTAGCTCAAGAAAGGAAGTATTTGGTGGATTTTCCGCCATTTAAGACTCGCCCCTCTCGCTTCTGTGATGGAGTTTGTCACAGCTAATGATCAATGTAGGACAGAAGTAAACATACAAGGAATGGCTCTCAAGCGCTCTGTCTTCAAAAGATGGTCAGTGGCGGCTCCTCGCCTCTGCAATGTCAAATGTGGACATGAGATCACGTGCCAAAGCTATAACTACAATCGAAAATACCAAATGTGTGAACTAAATAGCCGCACCAGGGAGGCGAGACCAGGGAATTTTCTTTCAACCCCTGGATGGTTTTACATTCAGCGACTGAACGGCAAAGGTATGAAATCAAAAGTTTATCTCTATGTTTGGTTTGTATTCCTTGAATTATTCTCTATCCTGGGCCGATCCGGTTCCTTCTCACCTGAAAGAACTTATAATATAAAAAAACTAAAATATCTGCCTTTACTGCAGCTCCCTTAGGTTCTATCCCTGAATTACCGGCGCTGACTTGTCAAGAAATATAAGCAAGTAAAGGTAAATACACCATGGACAGAAAGTATTGGCTGGATCCAACTAGGAAAGCGAAGGCAGTACTGATTTACTATGTTATGGTTAACGAAGGTAGGTCCTATAAGTTTTGTTTGAGTTATTGTATTTTAATGAATAGTTATCAGTATCATGAAAGTATTATAAATTATTCATGTACTATCATTAATATCACTATCGTAATATTTGGTTTGGACCAGTTCTATGGTGGATGCCTCTCGTAAGTTACTCTACGACGCAGCCCCAAACAGTTTCTTTCGAAACTATCAGCCTTTATTACTCTAACTTAGTCACTTCTTCTCTTACTAAACTGTAGATATTGATGAATGTAAATTTAACATCAGCGGCTGCGACGTGAATGCAGACTGTACGAACACGTATGGTTCTTACATTTGCACATGTAAAGTGGGATACACTGGCGATGGACACTCATGCTCAGGTAATTTTGAGGATGATCTAGTGGATGCCTTCCGAATAACTGCCTTAGCATTGTTTTTTTTTTGGTATATCGTCCCATATCATTATACAGCATTACCCATGTATGTTTTCGTAAAGTTTCCGTGATGTGCGTCTGGCTTGTTTCAAAGTTGTTGTGTTGATAGATTTAAAAAAAATCTTTGTGCTGAAAAATACGAACAACAGATTGTATACTTGTACTTGTCACCACGGATTTACAGGAAATGGACGCAACTGTACGGGTACTAGATTCCTTCCTTGTTTTAAACCCCTCATATTAGAAAGAAAAGTACTGTCATCTTAGCAAGACTTGTTTTACCAGCATGCCTTAAAGAAAATAGCGACGGGTGTAGGCCTGAAGACAATGCCGACAATAACACATGTATATTAAACAAACATTGCGTGATAAAAAATCTTAATGACACAAATCATTGTATTAGTGGTGAAAAATCTCAACTGGTAGAGGGCAGACTAGATGATTACTAGTGGGTAAGAACTACGTATGTAAATTTCAACCTGGATATGCTGGAAATGGACAAAACTGTACAAGTGAAGTTAGTCTCATTGCAATCAAATCATGACCAGAATTTTCCAACATGACGCGTTGACTATAATGCCGCGCTATTCAGCCGCGTTACTAGAGAATTAGAAAATATATCACTCATGACCCGTTTAAGTTTAAGGAGCCGTCAGGGACTCTTAGGTTTTGTTCCTGACTTTTAAATGAAACATTTTAATAACTGATGCATTGTTATTCTGATTTGAACTTGGTCAGTAAACTAAGAGCAGAATCAGTTTATACAAAGTTTGGTTCCAGGACCTTAAACCTTCCTTTTTGTTTGAATGCTTTCTCCGTGTAATGTTTTCTTTCGACAACTCTCTAATTTGATGTCGATGAATGCAAAGGCAGCAATAACCTCTGTAACGAAATTGCAAATTGCTCCAATACTGTTGGGTCTTATAGTTGCACCTGCGAAGATGGATTTACTGGAGATGGACACTCATGCTCAGGTAAAATGAAAACCTACAGTCGTCTCGAAGTACAATACTCAAATCGTTTCGCACGAAGGCAATGGAGATTTTGAGAAACAAAAAACAAGACAAAACAAAACAAACAAAAAAACCGGGTTGCTTAACTTAATTCCTGGTCATTCACTTTATTTTTGTATCCAAAAGGTTACGTTGACATTCCTACTGCTTCCAGATATAGATGAGTGCAGCAATGGAATCCATGTTTGTGATATGAAAGCCAACTGCACCAACACTAAGGGCTCTCGTAACTGCACCTGATACAGGTTCCAAGAGACCAAAAAAAAAACAGTGGGCTTAGTATTGATTATTTCTAGTGCAACCATTGTGGGAGTTACAGGCCACGCGCGCACGACTGGAAAGAGAAGAGGAAAGCCTTAAGGTAATAGTTCAGGTCAACGAAAGAAATTCCTACTTTGTACGCATGTCATCTCAAAATGCCTGTTTCAAAACTAAGAGAAACCTAAAAATTACCTGTCATAAACATCATTTTCATTTATCAATGCTACAGGAGATATTTATTTACCTCTCTTTCTGCGTATCTTTCCGCCATCTGTCTGTCTTTTTCTATCAATAATGTATCTTTACTTTATTGTACTAAACTTGCATTTAGTGTTAATAATGAAATACTCTGTATTTTAGTTTGAACAGGAACCTGTAGGATAGAGAGGAACTATACTTGCACATTTAGTGTATCTAAACTAACCGATAGCAAAGTAAAAGTGGAGATCTGCCATACCCAAGGCTCATCATGGCCACACGAGGGACATCTAGCATGTGTGGCTACCAAAAGGAAAAAGGCAAAGGCTTACGGCAGAAATTCAACAGGGGGCTCAGAGAGAGAAAATTCTTGACAACACAAGAGATAGCGTAGTGAATGGTAAACACCTTAGCGTACACTGTTGAATTATGGTGCACGCGGGAGGTTGATAGGTACGAAAGAGGTGCAAGAATCGCGCGAGACGATAGCCGAAAGCGACTCTACCTTCTTGAGTACTTAGAAAACCTCCCAGTGCATCCATAACTCAATAGTGTACTTTGTGGCGTTTGATACATTAATACATCGTACCAAAAGAGTTTTCTTTTATTTAACAAATCTTACATGACCAGAAAAAACAAGCGCGTGCGGAGATTAGTCTTTTCATTTGCTCACGTCAGCAGCGTACACCCATGGGCAAATGGTGGACTTTGAATTGACCAATCAGAGCGCGCGCTTTACTTTGGTTATGTTATAATTAAGAATTTGTTCATGCTTAGCATGCGTGCATCCATAACTCGATATGCGCACAGCTAAAAGCATGACGAAATTCTCTTAAAACAGAGCGACAACAAGGTTTGTGCGAAGAAGCTTTTTTTTATTGTGATAGAGTGCAAAACTTTCACAACGCATAAAAAAAGTAAAGAAACGTCCCTATTGGCTGGCCAGAAACACGCCACATTTTATACTTTTGTTTGAGCGAGCGCAATTGATCCAGTTAATCGATAACTTTGAAGGAAAAGCTAAAAGTTAACGGGAAAAATGGAGAAAGTCAAAGCTAAATGAAGTCGTGTCACTATAAAATGTTTTAAAACTCAACGATCCGACAAATTTGCGAAATGTGCAACTTGCAAGTTTTTGTCGGCTTTGTTTTTGCTGCTTGTTGGATCAGGACCTTAAAGGACCTAAAAGGTCAATGTCGATAGAAAAATTTGGCAGTTTTTCGCTAGTTTCTTCCATAGTTTAAAGAGAAGGAAAACTGCATTGGAGCTAAACAGGAAGGCAACTCTAGCGATCTGCACCCAGGTAAAAAAAAGCTCACGTCATCTTATTACGCACAGGCGTGCGTAAATAAAGATTTTGTTCATAGCGGCTCAATAGGACTTAGTTGGGGCAAGCACGCGCGCTATGTTATAATTTGTTTTGGTACATGACGCGCTCGTCCTTCAAGGACGTCTTTCACCTGTAATTCTAGATGCTTGTGGTTCTTCGTTTTCATTTGTTACATATATCTTATTAGCCAAGCGCGAGGGCCGTACTTGGAGAATATCGGCCCGAGGTCTTGACAGTACGGACCGAGCGCAGCGAGGTCCGTACAAAAAAGACAGGGGGCCGATATTCTTCCGGTACGGTCCCGAGCAAGCTTGGTTGATAAGAGATCTATTATGCGACTGAAGTTGAAAGGGACACAAGTGCGGTATCATTCGGGACCATTCGGGACAGTACCCGGCCCAATACTGAGAGAATATTGACCGGCAATAGAGCATTTTGATTGGTTGACTTTAGTTATTGGCCCTCTGAATGCCCGAGTCGTGTAATAAAGTATAATAAAAAATATGCAAACTATTATTGATACGCTGAGAAACACATGCTTAAACAATCGAGGCTCTCTTGTGTTTAACCTGGAATAACTGTGATACTGGCCGCCAATAAACGATGTACATGCTATACGATTACTATGGAAACACACACTAATTTTTTCCTATTTCGATTATCGCCCATATCCAGAGAAGCCAAGAGAAGACCTCGAATTTAATCAAAGGACTTCCCATGGTTTACTCGATGTGTAGACGTTTCATCTTTAACAAGGTTTAGTTTGGTTTAGTTTATTGAGGTTCGCCAACATACAACACAAAAATATGTCTAAAAGGGTACCACAAGGGCAGGAGAAAAGAACAGGGCACGCCCCAGTTTATATTTGTTTCCCTGGCTTGAATAATAAGGATGGGAAATATTGTTATGTAAAGCAACTTTAAGAATCAGTGTGGAAAATTTTATATTAAAAATTAATATGAAAAAGTCGGGACTTTATCGCTACATTATTTTTTCTAAAAAAATAATTAAAGATGAACTTCTGTTTTGAGGGCTCCTGAGCAACAGCACTCGATTAGGTCTGTAGGCTTGTCGAAGTTCTATTTATTACAACTGTTATATTTTCGTTTAAAACTAAAAAAAAAAGTGTTTACTGCAGTGAAATCATATGTTTTGTTTTATGTCTATCGCAAGACTGATTCATTAACGATCTGTTTAAGAAAGTTTATCAGCTGCAAACTAGGGTGAAGTAAGACTCAAGACGTAGAAGATTTGAATGGAAAAACATAAGCAATGTTTAACGGTGCAAACTTAAAAGGTGAAGGAAGCATCGTCCGGCAAAAAATGTATTAAATTATCAGCTCTCAAAAAATAGTCTACTCTTTCGAAAATTGTCTTCATATGGGCTTGAGGCTGCCATTTTTACAGTTGCTTGGCAACCTAACAGATCAGCTAACAAGTTCTAGCTAAATTAAAGACATTTGTATTGTAGAGGATTTAATGGAAATTATTGCTAAATAAAGACATTTAGAAAATTGTGGGAATATAGACTAAGTAATAACACAAAAACAAAAACAAAATGAAGTAAACAAGTTTTAACCGTAGATAAGCGAAGACTCTGCTCGTCTGATGGGATGACCACGAGTTCAAAAAAGATGTTTACCATCATCACGTAGTGACATAAAACAACCCTCCATGTCCTGAGTTCTGATAAAACATCTTTCACATATCACGGCCAAATGTGATTGGCGAACACGTTTCTAGGAAGTGTAGCCTTAAATTGGAGTTACATCTTAGTCAACAAACTGCTGTTATAAACTACTTGGTGTGCTTGATAGCTCCAAAACATCGAAAGTATTTCTTTTTAGCTGGTTTTGTGCGGACATGAGAGTTTTTCTCCACTTGTTCCTTGTCTCTGTGGTGCTTCCCCTCAGACAATTTCAGTCCTGCCCAGATAGTATGTATTAAAGCTTGCATTTGTTGATAAGAAACCTTTATGTTTCTGTTCTTCATTTTCCAGCTAAGCAATATACCAAAAACAAAAAGGAAACGCAAATTTTCGAGGACTGAAAGTCTCGTGCATAGAGGCCTCACTAACAAAATGGCTAGTGAAACTCGTCGTCCATTTTAATACGCTGGTATCTTTTGTTCATTCAAAATTATTTTAGATCCTTTTTCACAATATGTGAAAGTGTGTTTGCAAAGTTTTTTAGTTATAACTGAACAATATCCGCAATTACTTAATTGGTCATCTATTTAACAGCTTAGAGCCTCGAATTCTTTTCAGACACTCATTTGAATCCATAAAGTTCTATCGAGGTCACTCAAAATTAATTAATATATATTCGCAAGTTCCTTTTGTTTGTCTGGTGCTTGCACGAACTAAAGTAAGAGCCTAACGTTAGCCTCGCACTTAGGGAAATAAAAATTGATATCTTAACTAGTTGGAAAAATTTTTTTTCTAAATTCGAGAGATTTCCTTCCCTTTTTTGTTGTTTTTACATGCTGCTGTGGAATAAGAATCTCTCTTTGGATACGTGATTATTCGCTGGTGTAATATTTAGTTGACATCGGAAACATGTTACCGACAGGTGTTAAATATATACCAAAACGACTTTCTAGTAATTTTTGGAACTCGGCATTCGAGGAAGACTGTTTTCTTCATAGCACCCTTTCTGTGTTATGTATTACGCAATTTTTGGGAGCCCGATGAGTGGGTTTTTTCAAAGCTAATAAAAACGTAGAGAAAGTTGTTGAAATGCAGACAGAGCAATTATGTTTCCAATAATGCAAAAGGAATACTGGCTGCGAATGAGTGGGAACATCAAAACTTCTCACTTGACGGGTGGCTAAAAGATAGATGACATGAATGTCTAAACATGAACATACTGAATTTAGTTATATTTAAAAACTCTTTCTTGGAACATTCTCGCAATTCAATTAAAATCGACGCACAATGAAGGGACAGGATGATTTTAAAGTTCAATGGCGGTTTCTAAAGCTTTTTGAATATTAATTTTCTATGGAAACGTTTTATCTCAAACAAGTTTAATTTATATCGATAATGAGAAAAACAAGTTCTAGCTAAATTAAAGACATTTGTATTGTAGAGGATTTAATGGAAATTATTGCTAAATAAAGACATTTAGAAAATTGTGGGAATATAGACTAAGTAATAACACAAAAACAAAAACAAAATGAAGTAAACAAGTTTTAACCGTAGATAAGCGAAGACTCTGCTCATCTGATGGGATGACCACGAGTTCAAAAAAGATGTTTACCATCATCACGTAGTGACATAAAACAACCCTCCATGTCCTGAGTTTCATAATTCAATAATTGTCAATGCACAATGAAGCGAAAGGAAGATCTATAGCGGTTTCAAAGGTCTTTTCAAAGCCATTCATTTCATATCTAAGAGTTTTGTCCCAAACAAGTTGAATTTTTGTGGCAGATATTATCATATAGACCAGTTTTCAAGAAAAGATGCGGAACATACCAGTTAGGGTATTTTACAGTTCAGTTTGCATGTATCGGTTTGGCAAGGTATGCTTTTCTCTCTTAGGGGGGGCCGTCTCGACTTCCCGTCGAAAGAAGGTTCTCTTTTTTCTTTGCCCATGAAAAGTGTTTGGTGGAACATTCAGCTTTCATAGTTTGGTTGTTCTCCAATTCTCCTGTTTTTGTGTCGCCACAAGCTAAAACTGATTTCTGGCCAGACCGCCCGTGTGGACAGCGATCAAAATAAGAGGAGAACCTTTTTTTGGACTTAATTTGCATATCAAAAACTCACTAAATTAGAGGAAAGAATACTTAAAATGCAGGTGCAAGTCGGGCTGAAACAAAAACTCTCAGTGAGAACGACACTTGACAAAAGAGTTTACCTCATTGAAGCCATGATCTCTAAAATTGTGTTCTAAATTTCTTAAGAACTTTGGTCAAAATGCCACAGAGATATCAATTTGAATCTTAAAAAAATAATAATAAATAAGATTTCTTATGTGCTTGCTTCCTTTTCGCAGAGTTTAACTAATAATTTCTTTTCTGGTTTGATGCTACTTCTAATCACTGAAACAGGTACAAGAAGAGTCCTTAAGGATAGAGGGCGAACGATGGAAATAACTGCCTGAGGAGAAAACTAACCAAATTAACTGTTTCAGAACAGCGTCTCCGTGACGGGCGATAAAACATCTTTCACATATCACGGCCAAATGTGATTGGCGAACACGTTTCTAGGAAGTGTAGCCTTAAATTGGAGTTACATCTTAGTCAACAAATTGCTGTTATAAACTACTTGGTGTGCTCAATAGCTCCAAAACATCCAAAGTATTCCTTTTTGGCTGGTTTTGTGCGGACATGAGAGTTTTTCTCCACTTGTTCCTTGTCTCTGTGGTGCTTCCCCTCAGACAATTTCAGTCCTGCCCAGATGGTATGTATTGAAGCTTGCATTTGTTGATAAGAAACCTTTATTTTTCTGCTCTTCATTTTCCAGCTAAGCATAATACCAAAAACAAAAAGGAAACGCAAATTTTTAAAGACTGAAAGTCTCGTGCATAGAGGCCTCACTAACAAAATGGCTAGTGAAACTCGTCGTCCATTTTAGTACGCTGGTATCTTTTGTTCATTCAAAATTATTTTAGATCCTTTTTCACAACATATGAAAGTGTGTTTGCAAAGTTTTTTAGTTATAACTGAACAATATCCGCAATTACTTAATTGGTCATCTATTTTACAGCTTATAGCCTCGAATTCTTTTCAGACACTTATTTGAATCCATAAAGTTCTATCAAGGTTACTTAAAATTAATGACTATATTTTCGCAAATTTCTTTTGTTTGTCTGGTGCTTGCACGAACTAAAGTAAGAGCCTAACGTTAGCCTCGCACTTAGGGAAATAAAAATTGATATCTTAACTAGTTGGAAAAATTTTTTTCTAAATTCGAAAAATTTCCTTCCCTTTTTTGTTGTTTTTACATGCTGCTGTGGAATAAGAATCTCTCTTTGGATCTGTGATTATTCGCTGGTGTAATATTTAGTTGACATCGGAAACATGTTGCCGACAGGTGTTAAACATATACCAAAACGACTTTCTAGTAATTTTTGGAACTCGGCATTCGAGGAAGACTGTTTTCTTCATAGCACCCTTTCTGTGTTATGTATTACGCAATTTTTGGGAGCCCGATGAGTGGGTTTTTTCAAAGCTAATAAAAACGTAGAGAAAGTTGTTGAAATGCAGACAGAGCAATTATGTTTCCAATAATGCAAAAGGAATACTGGCTGCGAATGAGTGGGAAATTTAAAACTTCTCACTTGACGGGTGGCTAAGAGATAGATGACATGGATGTCTAAACATGAACATATTGAATGTAGTTATATTTAACAACTCTTTCTTGGAACATTCTCGCAATTCAATTAAAATCGACGCACAATGAAGAGACAGGACGATTTTAAAGTTCAATGGCGGTTTCTAAGGGTTTTTGAATATTAATTTTCTACGGACACGTTTTATCTCAAACAAGTTTAATTTATATCGATAATGAGAAAAACAAAAAGAAGAAAAACAATATAAAAATCAGAATGTAAAATCAAGAATTTGTTCGTGCTTGGCGCGTGCGTATCGTGAAACGTATGCACGCTGCAGGAAGTCTGCAGAGCACAAGGGGGGCATGAGAGTTGGTTGAGCTGAGGTCATGAGATATTTCAAGACCAAAGCTTTTCCCAAGGAGCGCTAAATCTTATTCTTGGAAGCGGAAAACTAACAAATTTCTCTCGTTTACGACGCCCGCGTAGTACAATCAGCATGCTTAAATAATTTTTACCTCGTGAATTGCGCGCATGCGCAAGAGCGAGTTGTAGATATGATGTAAAGAATGGCAGTCGGTAGCTCGCTCGATTGGTCAATTCCTGTCAACGTTTTTCGAATTTAGGCTTTTAAGTGCATTTGAAAGCATTTGGCGAGTAATAGACAAATGAAATGGCAATCTTTGTTGCTAAGAATAGTGGTGGGGTGAAAAAGAAGCCAATGATAATCTTGAAAGAGTTTAAAACTATACGTTTTTCATCCGTGAATTAAAGTTTTGCCAAATCTCTCAATATACACTTATGTCTCATGCAGCGTATATTTCTTTGGTGGCGTCAATGCTTTGAATGTATATGTACAGGAAAATGATTATTGTGTTCGAAAAAGAAAAAAAAAACCAAAGAAAGGAAATAAAGTGATAGTTACGTATTAAGTTTTAACTAAAAAATGAAGATGAAAGGTAAACATTGCTAAATAGTTTCGTAGGTGTGCCAAATAGGCACGCGGTTTATATTTTAAAAGGAATATGCGAATTTGTGCGTGAGTGGAGAGATCTCAAGTTTCATGGAATCTGTCAATTGGAAGCACGACGAAAATGACCAAGAAATATTTCGGGAAGACATTTTTATTCAAAACAGTTCTTCATTTGCTGATTATAAGCAAAAAACGTACGAATTTCTCTCAAGTACAAAGCCCACGCAGTAAATTTTATCTGATTAGATCGTTGATTACTTGACTTCACGGCCAGAAAATTGCGTAGCGTTCTGTTGAAAATTCTGAAAAACTGTGAATTAAGGCAAAATCTTCTATCAAACTATACTTTATGAACGCGTTGTTTCTCGAACATAATATTTATCGGGCCATGGAATCGTCAAATTGTCGCTAGGCCCTGCTTGAAGTCCGAAAGTTCGGTTTTCAGTCTACGTCCACAATTCGCATCGCTTTAGAGAATCGTGCTGTCGTTGACTCGAGAGCTTATTCAGTCACCTTTAAGACCTTGAAATCCATTATTTTCCAAGGAGAGTATTCTACAGCATTGCTACTTTATATTCTCAGTTCCCCAAGGTCTAACTCGATGGCAAAGGAACGAAAATTCCCACTGGAAAATTTTGAAGGTCGGCCGGGCAGACGCCATATTTTCAAATTTGATCATTTTAGTATGAACACACAGAATAATGACCCTCTAGTACCCCTAAGGCCATGAAAATATATGCGCAAACGACGGATTCTGATTTGTTTATTGATCTCCAAACTATGGAGTAAGTTTGGAGACAAAATTTTGCTTAGTAGGGGAGGTAGGAGGGAAGCGTTCTCGCGCGAACAAATCGCGCGGTTCGGGCGGTTATGCGCAGTTAAGCAAAACGAACTGAATTTACTTTCGCGCTGCGGATTTGATCCAACCTCTCCTTCGTAACAGGGAAGGTTACTATGTTTGTGGCAGTGCCACAAGGCCATCTACAAAATGACTCACTAGACAGCATAAGCATAAAAAGAACGAAAGCATGTGATAATCTTATGCATACATGCTTATTCTTATGTCCGAGCGTCCCATCCAGCGTATAAGCTTTTGTATGTTTATCCCCATGCTTAGTTTTACATAAACTTGAATTCCTTTGTTCTTTTCGGGGGGAATCGGTCGGTCAAAAGATTCTCGGTGCGTAATTTAAAATTGTCAACTGCTTTCTCGTTGTCTGCACCCGCAAATAAAGATTCGAAGTTGTTTTCCGAAACCTCAATTGAGGTGCCGCCACTAAAACTGCTTTGAGTAACAAACAGTTCTGACTCTGAATCGCTCAACATTGCTAGCCTGTTCCCAGCATTCACTACGAACGAGACGACCAACTAATTCGAAATGCGACTTTAAAAAACTAACATATAATGAAAAAGCCGAGAAACCTGTGAATCCCACTAATGCCAGCATGGAGTGTTAAAAAACAAAACAAACATGAACAATAGAGCCATTTTTCTTCAGTGTATTTTTGCATCGCTTGAGGAATCCTCGCACATGTAAAAAATGCCATTTATCGGCCTTCAGCTCGTGGTTATGTGATTTATTCCCCTCGTGCGTTTCCCTCGGGCAACGCACGAGGGAAATAAATCACATAACCACGAGCTGAAGGCCGATAACCCTTACTTACATCGCAAGTAAATACCAAGCTTGATATTGCAACGATAGTTTATCGATAAACAAAACAGCGCCATTTTGAACTTTCTTTCCACAAACCTTTACAGTTAAATCTGGAACAGTGATTGTCTTATACTAACTCCTACCCAGACCATATTTTCTGTCTTTGACGCCTAAATTAATTTTACATCATATTCCTCAAAACGTTCATTTACCAGTCCAACACTTCTTAGAACGATTCATATCCTAGTGTGGAAATCAAACATCACTTTCCATTGACGACATTGTATGGTTTTCCAATTCACAAGTTGGCTCACAGAGCCTTTGATTTGCTAGAATTTATGACGAGAATGTGTAGCTTTGAGTTAAAAATTCTGAAAGATTTTAAGAAAAAAAATAAGTAAATCAACAGTGCTCAAATAATCCTTGTTACGGCCATAACTCGTATCGCGTTTAGAAATTAGATATTTTTAGCCCCAAAGCTATTTTCGTTTAGGCGAGGAAAATGTGATTTGAAAAAATGTACGCAAGTTGAAAGTTCATAATTGAAACTTCTTGCCTCTTTTATCTTTGAACATTAATGGCAAGTATTTAGTTTTCTGAAGACAAATTTTCTTTGGAATTTGGGCTCGTCAAAGTTACACTTTTTCAATTTTCGGTATCATTTTTAACAACTGTGAAACTATGTGTTTCAGGTGTCCCGCAAAAAGTAATTAGATGAAAAAAAAAATTCTTTGATGAATATAAGAGGTGATCATGAAAATGATTTGCATTTATATAAAAGAAAGAAAAAATACATTTTCTGTCTTTTGGAGGTCATGCGATCCTTTTCTAGAGATCTATTTGGCTCGAAAAAACTAAAGAATTTATATAATTTGATGTTGGCATTTTACTGAGTATGTCATACTTATCAATATAAGTCCCAAGCGCTCGAAAAGCGAGTTTAATTAACAACGGCTGCGACCTTTAGAATTCATGACCCATATCGCTATTTAACATTTAATGATTTCAATTTTTAGATCAATGCCGTATATTAGCATTTCCACCGACTCTGTTCTTTGTGGGAAAACGTCTTGTTAACCACACCGTAAGAAATACTAGTGTGATTGACAGGGACACGTGTGAATATCGTTGCTACCTGGACTATGACTGCGTCAGTGTTAACTTTTATTTTGGAGAAAATGGAGCAGAAGAACACAACTGTGAACTGAATAACTCAACGGCTAAAGAGCATGATAAAGATCTGGTGGAAGCAGCGAACTATGTGTACCATGGAACTAAGGTACATGGACGAGCTGTTAATTGCACCTCTCTCTCTTCTAGCGATTCATGAGAGCAGAGGGGTACTTTCGTCCATTATTTGTTATTCTTAAACAATTTTAGGCAAGTGCTTTTATAAATAAGCAGTTACCAAGAACAAAAATCCTTTGAGTGCCTTGTGGACACCCAACTCTATTAACAAAAGTATGTAATTTGTCAGTTTAGAACCATGCGTCACCGGCCTTGAGTAAACTGGCAATTGATCGCTTTCTTTGTTTTAATAAAGAAAGCACATCCATGCCTCTTACATGATAATTCTCGTAGGCAAAAATAAATGGGTCATTTTAAGGCATTACCGCAAAAGTTTTTATTCAATTGGTTTTTCGAAGCTTGAATATACTACGTTTAAATTTAATCGAAATAATTAAATCCATTTCATGGCTCAGGAGAAGATCACAACGATGGATATAACGATATAGCCGACCTATGACTGGGGTTACTAAGTGCTGTTCTTAGGAACGACACTGTACTCTTTAATTCCTGTCTAAAGACGCCCCTTCCCGATTTGTTTTTTTTTTTTTTTTGTGCGCTCACGTTCTCTGGGCAACTACCTGTGACATCCCATTTTTTTTCTTTTTAAGAACTTTTGCGCTCAATCTCCATGCAAAAACAACGGCACCTGCCACTCGGGATTTACAAGACAACGATTTCGCTGTTTATGTGCGTCTGGATTTACTGGCCACGATTGTGACGTGGGTAAGACTTGAATTGATAGAAATTAATTTTGTATTTAATCGCAACACAGTGGGTGGTTTAAGATTCAAAGTCGGCTGTACTTCTTTCACTTGTTAACAGTGACCTAATGCCGAGGAAAAGGGGTTTAGGGGCGCAATATCCAATTTCTTTTTCTTTTTCTAATTTCTGGGTATTATGTCTTGTTTAGGGTGAACAGGAAGGAGCTGTAACCAGCTCCGTTACTTGTAAAATTCGTTTTCTTTTTTAAAGATCGTCCTGCCTTTTTCAAGTTGCAGCCTCGGGTGCACTCATGTATTATTCTCTAGATATCCCTAGGTGGAGTCTTTTGATATCAATAAGAACTCAAGCCACCTCCATTAGGACCAGTCTATTTCAGGCATTCAGTGGAAAAGTAGAACAATGGATTTGAACTCTCCTATCCAGAACACGATGCTTTGTCGTATCAGCGCGATAAAACCTTTTAGAACTGGGCGAAATTGTTGGAGGCGCGGTGGCTTCATAGTCGGTGCGCTCGACTCCGGATAGAGTGGTCCGGGCTCGAGCCCCGGCCGGAGACATTGTGTCGTGTTCTTTACTCTCACAGTGCCTCTCTTCGCTCAGGTGTTTAATTAAAAATGGCTACTGGCAAATTTAATGCTGGGGGGGGGGGGGGGGAGGGGTAACCCTGCGATAGTCTAGCATCCCATCCAAGGGGGAGTAGAAATACTCCTAGTCGCTTCATGTTACAGACACCGAAGTTAAGCACCGGCGTGATGGGCCACTTGGTTGACTGGCCAAATTAATGCACCATAAATGGTAACCTGATATGATTCGGAAGATGATGGTCTAGTAGAATAATTGCTTAATGGATGACTGAATGCTTTTTTATCAACGCTGAAAATCATAAAAACTCTGCACATCATGCACAACAGCTTTAAACGTTTTATTCAATCCTCACGTGTTTTTGAGATAGATTTGATGATCTAGGACTCACCTATCTCACTCGTTTGTTATGGGACTAAGAAGAGCCTGGGCTGCACCTAAGAAATTCTTAACAGCGGCAATTCTTCTAAATCACCACATTTGAGGACCATGTGAGATTGCAACGCGCATGCGCGAGATCAGTGCACGTTAGCTTGTTAGCAAGATTGGTCACGAACGTTCGAATCAGGCGTGAAAAAATGTCAAATATTGAACATATTGAGGATTACGCCTTGAAAACCTCTTTTATAAAGAAGGCAAAGAAGCTCCCTCATGGCGGGAACGAGGTTCCCAGGTCAGAGGGCACTAGTGGTGTAGAAAACACTACTTCAAACGGTTTGTCGGAAAACGCGCCCGAAAATGACATAACACTACAGAGTGAGCTGTCAATAGTTGGCAGTATGCTAACGAATTCTATGCTTACTCTCCAAACAACTTTGACTCAGCAGTTTGAAAAACTGCAAAATACTATTGAAAGAACTTGGTCCACAGAGGAAAATAATCTGTTGGCGAGCTCCGAGGGAGAATACAGGAGTGAGAGTGACAATGAAAATGGCGATGTGACAGAAACCGCTGCAAAACGGTCGAAAAACGTAGATAAAAAATGTGATGTACTCGACGCAATTGCTCAACGCCTCACAAAGACAGAGCCGACCGATGTTGCTGTCAACGAAAAACTTGCTACAATCGTGAACGGACTCATGTTGAAATTGTAAAAACCTCAAGAATCAAAGCTCAAAGGAGAAGGGGAAAAAATCGTCCGACCACAAAACTGCGAAAGTTTGGTCGTCACAAAAGTGGACGAGCTTATTTGGAACAGATTGAGGCCGAACACGAGGTCCTTTGACTCGAGGGTACAAACAGCCCAAGGCATGTTGATCAAAGGTGTCATTGAGGTCATCAAAATGCTCAAAGAAATGCTGGACCTGAAGTCCAAAGCAAATGACGAGTCAGTGAATGATAGTATAGATTATGAGAGCAAACTTAACCAGCTGATCGACAAAGGAATGTCAGCTATAGAAATGCTTAGCAACTATAGAAACTATATAATAACTTAGAAACTATACAATAACTATCGTGTTAGTAGATGTTACTTCTTGAATTTTTGAATGCTGTTCCATCTATGAGATGAAAATGGCAATATACTGATGGCAAGTCATGTGGACACTTCTCTAGCTAGCATTTATTTTACGAAACTCACCGAAGTCGCCTATTTTTTTTTTTTTTTTTTTTTTTTATATATCACGGCTGATATACTTTTCAGCGATATACTCTTGTTCGTTTATTCCTTTGTTTGTTTGGTTTTTTGGGCTTTATTGCTTCTATTGATTGCCCCGACATCTCTTTTACTTTCAGATATCGACGAGTGCAGTAACGGAGACCATCTCTGTGACGTCAATGCGAACTGTACCAACACTGACGGTTCCCACAACTGCACCTGCAGGGAAGAATACATCGAAGATGGACAGTCATGCCAAGGTACGAGCGAATAATGAATCAGAAATATGACTTCGATCGCACGCTACATGATAGTAGCCTTAGCATTAAATAAAGCATCGTTAGCAGGAACTATTATCCTATTAAGTGCTACGTGCTGCATTTTAAGCAGCCTTACCCATGCATGTTTATGCAAGGGTTCACCATGATCTACATTTTGCCTGTTTCAGAGCCATTATAGTGGTGGGTTAAAAATAATTGTGACGAAATGTTAGTTTACAATATCTAACTCGTAAAACACAAAAAGGAGAAACCGTTGTTTTATCCTTTGCAACGATTAATAGCATCGCACGACTGAGATTCTTTATCCACTTTAAAGCAACAAAAATGAAAAAAGTGCAAAATATCTTTGTGGTGTCTCAAATATTGACGAATGTAAAGGAAATCACTCTTGTCACCTGAATGCTACCTACGCCAACGGCAACGGATCGTACGTTTGTACTTGTAAGCCCGAATGTACTGGAAATGGACGCAATTGTACAGGTATTTAATGTATTTTGTTGGTGAACCATCACATTCGAGAGAAAAGTAATACCATACGTGCCCAAAGTGTATACTTATCATATCATACTTTTCCAGATAGAAAAGGAAACACATGTGGGCCTGTTGGTGTGGCAGACAACAACACAATTCCAGATGCCAGAATGACAGCAAGCAGTGTGTTTCTTATCAAAGATGATCTTTATGCTTCATACCTCGGCCGACTGAATGAAACCAGGGGACGAGGAGGGTGGTGTCCTAAGACTAAATTTAATAGAACCGACTACCTCCAAGTAGATATGGGTTCAGTGCTGTCTGTTTGTGCTGTGGCTACTCAAGGAGGAGAGGAACTTTTGGAATGGACTACCAGCTATAAACTGCGCCTATCCATTGACGGTTTAACTTGGAACACCTACGAGGAGACGAATAAGACAAAGGTTTGGAAGTACCAGTAAATAAAGCGTTGATTTGATCAACGACTATCAGTAATGGTTATAGGGCAAGGGGAATCCAATTTGGTCTGTGAATAACGTGATTGAGTTACAACATTGTATCATTGCAAGCAAGAGTGTGAATTGTTGTTATTCACGAGTACAGTATGCATATGGTTATTTTACGGTGGGACAGAAAGTCTTGTGACTAGTGAACCAGAAATATTGCACAGTTGGAGAAACAAAATAGCCATCTGTTAAATGCATTAAAAAAGAACCACATGTCTAAAAGGTTTGGAAAGCACAACAATTGACATTTTTTAAGTAAAAATCAAAGAGTTTGTGGCGGATACGGATAGTTTGCAAGCAGATATAAAGCTAAGGAATTCGTGCCATCTTTAACATTTTCTATGAGTATAGGAGGGTGTATAAACGAGCGATCAAAACAAGAAAAGTGACAGAAAATTTTACTCCGTTTAGAAAATTCCGGCCGCAACAAAAAAGCACAACATTATGTTGATGATGTGAGCTGTTGAGACATGGTCAGATGCCCCCTCCATCCCCTCCCTTCCCTCCTTCACCTACAAGTACCTCCTTGTTTAAATGGACTTTAGAATTGGTGGACTACAACAAGGTGCTCAGTTTCTTTCTTTTTTTTTTTTTTTTTGTCGGTTTTCTTTATTCCAGGTCTTTCAAGGAAACTCAGATAGAACAAGCATCGTGAGGCATTCACTTAGACCTGACTTCAAAGCCAGATATGTTCGGTTTTATCCTGTCTCACACCATATTCATCCCTGTTTGAGGGTGGAAATATACGTGCTTAAGTAATGCATGAAAGAGTTCTATTGGAAAAAAAGTGTGTACGCATTGCGTACAGTAGGAAAATAAGCATCACCAAAAAACTAAAGAAACTTTTTAAATCTAATCTCTACACACCTTTCGCTGCAGTATAATAAAACAGTTACACAGGATAAACGTGAAGTGGAAAAGGTATTCCAGAACTGTGTTGAAAGTTGTGTTTAGTCACTGTCGCTTATTAATTCTGCATTATCGTTGCTATCGGTGTGAGTTTTCTCAATTTTCCGATAAGTTGATAGCTTATGCAAACAATATCAGAAGATACAGAGGAATCGAGAGTAAGCGCGAATACCTGCAACTTAAAGGCGGAGTAGTAAGTCCAGCCAATAACAAAACAGATCTGTGGTAGAGCAACGCCATCTTGGAGCATTAATGCATCAACAACAGTGCTCTAAGACATATCAGTGACAAGTCACTATACCACAACATTAGCGACGAGTAGCTATTCAAACGTCGTTGCCGGATGAAGACAAGCAGCACTTAAGCATTGGTAGAGTCGCAATTTGCTCTGGATAACATGTCTCCACAAATAATATATGATCTTTATAATGAGAAAAAAGGTTGCACTTAACGTTTATTTACTATCTAAGATCAGCTTTTCGAAGCCCTTGGTAATAATTAATAAATTAAAACGTATCAGATGACATGCGAAATTCCCATGGAGAAAGGTAGTGGGTGGTGGTATATATGCTAATTAATATGTACTTTGAAAGGTTTTGCACCATTTCGTCTGGAATCACTTGTGATGATTATCTTAGAAATAGAAATATCGCAACAAACGAAAACCGAGAACAACTTTCAAACTAAGTTAAGCTATAACTTTTGCAGGGATAACTCTTGGGTCCACAATTATAAATAATGTATAATAAGATAATAAAAAGAAAAACGACAAAAGAAGAAACAAACAAAGGAGAAAAAAAAAAGAAAATACGAACCGCCTCCCGGTTAGCTCAATGGGTAGAGCACCGGACTGTTGTGCGGGAGGTCGTGAGTTCAAATCCGGCCGGACCAACACGTAGGGTCTTTAAATAACTGACAAGAAAGTGCTGCTTTTGTAATAATATCTGCAAATGGTTAGACTTTCTAGTCTTCTCGGATAGGGACGATAAATGGAGGTCCCGTCTCACAAGGCCCTTGTATGTGATAAAAATTTGTGGGACGTTAAAGAAACTACACACTGTTCGAAAAGAGTAGGGCACGTAGTGCCTGGTGTTGTGGTCTATCTTTGTGTAGTGTCTATCAAATTGATGGGGGGGGGGGTACTGCGCCTTTGAATATTGTATAGAATGTGCGCAATGAAAAAAAGGAATTCATTCATCAACCCCCGGCCTGAAACCTGATGTTTCTTTTAGCAACAACGGCCTTGCATAGTAGCATGCAAATTGAATTAGAAATCTTCAGATCTATCAGTAATTTAATCATTATGATTAATAGCTAATTCTCAAATCGCCAACACAAGAATCTAGATTTAATTCACTTCAAATCTTCATGAAAATGAACCTTACATGATGCAGGCCAGAGAAATCGGGATAAAACTGTGCATAACTTGGGAATACTCAGAACCTGATGCGATTGTACTTTAGAATAGTAGTCTGTTTTAAAACGATGATCCTTCAAGCTGGGTTGATCTTGAATATCGCTGTTAGAAAATATACCACTAGGGCATACATGTATTAAAACACTAAAGGTAATGTTAGTTTCTTCAAGTTGCTTTTGTGTTGCACATAGGTCAATATAAGTAACATAAGTATTGTTAACAATGCTAGTTTTGTTTGTATATTTTAGATTAAAAACCTATTAAAGAGAATTACTGGACTTTATCAGGAATCATCGTGGAATATAAACTTTAAATATAACTTTAATTTTTTTCAGTTTTGCGTCGAAATTGATTGGTTACCCATTACAGGTCAAATTCTCACCGGGAAAGCGTATAATGATCCATAGGTCTGTCAAGGTAAAGCGAGAGGACTCCATGAGCAAGTGAAGAAGAGGCGTTTAGCTTCAAATGTGAAATTAATTAAAGTTAACAATGAAAATATTTCCAGGCGCGAGGATCCGTGCTGCTTGCGCGTTAACAGTGTTAAATTAGGACTCTCTCGCAAAATTTAATCTTTAGAAATAACTACGCAATCGTAGTATAACTGGCAATTTTCACAGTTGTATAATGATTCGGTGGCGGGAACGGCCTAGCTAAGCCCAGATGTGTCATGACATTTGAGGATAGCCTGATTATACTGCGTGACGTGACTACCAAGTAATTTGCGTTGTACCCGGCATGTTTTAACCATGATCTATAGGCTTGGGACACAAAAAGGGCTCTTATCTGTTCTGCTAAGACAATGCCAAAGTTAAATTGTGACAGCTAAATACTCTGATCAGACCTTTGACTCTGAGTCATGGACCAGTCAGCATGGTGGCCGGTGAGCTGCTCGGCAAGGAACTTGTTTTCATTCAGGATATTAAAGTGGCTGAAGTTACTTTTATGATTATCTTTAATAAATTAAAGAAATCGAGATCCGCAACAACAACAACATTGACTTTTTTTTTTTTTTAATTAAAGAAATAAAGGCTTTTGTAGCCCGCAGTTAGCAAAGCTATTCTAGGCTGGCTACCTAAACAGACACTGTATAGGCTCTCACACAGACACACAGACACACACACACACACACACACACACACGCACACACACACGCAACAATGAAATAAATAAATAAATGAGCAAATAAAAATAAATAATAAATAATAGTAGTGATAATCATGTTAAAGGTTTTAACTGGGCCAGTCACACAAGGGAGTTTTTAACAGGTCAAAGAGAAAGCTAATCAGTTGAAATACAAATATAAGCTAGAAAGGTCAAGGTAGCGCAAGTCAACATTCATATCCTCAATTTCAAGAATTTTCAAAAGCAAGTGAGTTAGCTCACGTTTAAAAGGTGCTTTCCTTAGCTTACGAATATCAGGGGGGATGCCATTCCATATTTCGCACCAACTCTAGAAAAGGAAAACAACTGATGATTTGTTCTCGCCTGAGAAACGAGTAGAGTAGGAATGAACCTGTTCAGAGTGAGTAAAAAGTTCAGAAAGATTGGGAGGAGCACAGCGATTTTTGATACCATGTAACAGAGAGGCAACCAATTTGAAGTAAAGCATTTTTATCGGTAGAATTCTCGAACTACTAAAAAGAGGAGCACTGTGAGATGTATAATCGAAAAAGTACATTAGACGAAGAACCCGCTTCTGTAAAGTGACGATTTTCTTTAGATGAGTATTCGCGGCTTGGCCCCAAGCAACGAGACCATAGGAAATATACGGTTCAATGAGCGAGCGGTAAATGTTTATAAGAGTAGTGAGCGGTACCAAGTGTCTTAGCCTTGCAGTAATACCGATACCTTTGCTTATTTTTGTGGAAATGTAGTTAATATGGTGCTTCCAGGAGAGATTACCGTCAATTAGAACACCTAGGTATTTAACATATGTCTTACGTTCAAGAGATACCAATTGCTCGGAGTTATTATCAAGTATTTTAAGGTTTACTTATCGGTATAGTTTGTGTTGATAAGGATGACAAATAACGAAATTAGATTTAGATACGTTAAGAGATAATTTATTTGAATTCAGCCATTCACACAACTTTAATTACTCTTCATTGACAACAACTTCAAGTTTGTTTAGATCTTTTTCTGCATATAGTAAATTGGTATCATCAGCAAATAGGTAAAAGTCAAACTTTTTAGAGGAACGATGCATGTCATTGACATAAATTAAGAAAAGAAGCGGACCAAGTACAGAACCTTGAGGGACTCCACACACTATTCTCTCTTTGCTAGAGACAATAGAACCGCTTTGGGTTGATTGCATCCTGACAGACAAGTATGACGAGAACCAGTCATTAATCAATCCTCTAATTCCATAATGGTGTAATTTATGCAACAAAATCAAATGATCAACCGTGTCGAACGCCTTTTTCAAGTCAATGAAAATGCCACAGGAATATAATTTTTTATCAATGTTGTTTTGAATTGTATTTAGAATATCCAGAATTGCATGTTGAGTTGAGCAGTTCTCTCTAAATCCATATTGCGATGTGAAAGACCTGATAGCGAGATTTTAAAGATGGAGAATGGATGATGCAAAATTGAGAGTAGTGGTCACTTATATCTGAGACAATGTTGCCGCTGAAGAGTTTAAAGCCAATTCTGTTATCAAGAATATTGTCAATAAGTGTGGCAGAATTATTATGGACTCTTGTAGGCTTGTCAATTGCTGGAAAAAAGGAGTAACTTTGCAGGGACAGCAGAAAGTTATGAGAAAAATCACAGGTTTCAGATTTGAGGAGATCAATGTTGAAGTCGCCCATGACATATATCGGTTTATTAGTAGAGCTTAGTCTTTCTATTGTCATATCGAAATATGTTTGAAATTGTTCAGGAGAAGTATGTTACCGATAGATTACACCACATATAACAGTTTTACCTTTTAAGAATTCGAGTTCAATCCATAAGGCCTGGAAAGCCTCGTTAGGGGTTTTTTCGAGGACTGTGTAATTTAAACTGGCGTCAACGTACATACTGACACCTCCACAAGAAAGAGGAATTGGCACCTGTTCGAATTGGTAATTAGGTATATGTGGATTAAAGTCTATTCTGGCCGAATTTGTAATTTGTAATTAATTGCTGTAGGGGAATTTGTGCGAAGAGGCACGGTTCAAAACTGTTTCATTCTACTTTTGCATGATAACCTGTGGAACTTTCGTTAATGGGCGGCAATTACTCTCGGCAGTTGAGTGATCATAAATATTTAAATCGATGTTCAGCCCTGAAAAGAACATGGGCTGTAGTATTTTTACAGCTTCCTATTTATTTGGTAACAGATGTGTTTAAAAAGAATCAAAATGCGGTTCAGCCCGGCGAAAAGAATAAAGGAAAATATAGTATTTTGATGTACTAGGCAGGCACACCAGTTTTCTCTTGTAAAAATTTTGTCTTTTGGCCCTCAATTGTCGTTTTTGTTTTTAATTTAAGGCGGAAGAATTATTTTTAAAACAGAGTTTTGTTTTTAAATCGGTTTAATATTAATCACCTACAATTTTACAATTATCACTCGTACTCTAAACTTATATATTTTTACCTATAAAGTTTTAAGTACTTCTAATAATATACCTTTAATTATAGTTAATTTATAGTCTACCGTTTCATACATGAGCCTCTGGCTCGGGCAATTGGGCAACCATGCCTCACGTTAGACAATAAACTTTGATTGATTGATTGATTGATTGTTGGTCAGTGCGCGTTTTTCTTTGAGGAGATCTAGACTTGGATCAAAAAATGTCATGCGACTTAAAAGAGATCGGTTTGTTTTTCTCCTTTGAAGTGCTTTGCGTGATGCAGAATGTGAGTAGACGTATGAATATTGTAAACGATCTCCAATCGTTTTTCGGCGAGGGTGGGTTCTGCATACATTGCCACTTAAAATGCCATACCCTTTTTCTGTTCAGTTGTAAGCGATTGTGACAGTCTCCGCTACGCCTGAGGGCAAATAATCCCTCAGCGAAATTTAATTAATGAGATAAATCAACCAATTCCTCAATCACAATTCCTCAACCATGGATTGGTGCTAGCGAGTGCAACAAAACGCCAGTCAAATTGTAATGAACAGTTTCCCACCACTGACGTGCTTTTAACCCGACAGAAGCTAAAGACATTATGTTACCAATCTAATTTGGTAAAACTTTGCTCGACAACCTTCCTTCCAAAAGTTTTCCCATCGAAAAACAAATTGTCGCCCATTTTTTATCCTTTATTAAACGAAGGGATAGAGAGAGAGAGAGAGAGAGAGAGAGAGAGAGAGAGAGAGAGAGAGAGAGAGAGAGAGAGAGAGAGAGGGAGGGAGGGAGGGAGAGAGAGAGAGAGAGAGGGAGAGAGAGAGAGAGAGAGGGAGACAGAGAGAGAGAGAGGGAGACAGAGAGAGAGAGAGAGAGAGAGAGAGAGAGAGAGAGAGAGTCCGATTCGAGTGGGCATTTGCTACATTGATTGCGTATTTGCTACCGTAGCAACTACCCACTGAGTATTTGCTACGGTAGCAAATACCCACTAATGCGTATTTGCTACCATTGATGGGTATTTGCTACCGTAGCAACTACCCACTGAGTGTTTGCTACGGTAGCAAATACCCGCTAGTGCGTATTTGCCACCATTAATGGGTATTTGCTACGGTAACAAATACTCAGTAGGTAGTTGAGTATTTGCAACGGTAGTAAATACTCAAATTATATTCTAACTACTACCAAACTGCTCAATACCTGAAAAACACACATCTACGTCGTTTTATCGTATTTCTATTTTAAATAGATAGTTTGTCCTCTTCTCGGTGCCCCTGTGTCCATGTTAATTGTATACGTTCTACGTTTTAGTTCCTCTGAGAGTGTTCTATCCTTTACGGTTGTAAACGCACGATTTAACAATAAGCTTATAGAAACATGAAAGTTTAATGAAAAGGTTGATAACGTGCACATTTCAAAGCTATAACGCGTAGTCTTTGCTCTGAAATGCTCTCCACTACACGAAAATACTCTGAACTGTTAAAGAATGTCAACTAGAGGTTAATCCTTGGAAAAGGCGTGCGCGAGATGGTTTTGCACGAGTTGAGAAGTATCAAGCCGGGTTAAACGTTCCAACTTTCTTTGATAACATTTGTTGATCTGACATTATTGGGGCGTTAAACATCCATGTTTGTTCAACATTAATTGTTGGACGAACGTTTCATAAGTTCTCAAACATTAGTCCTACAAAAAATGTTGGACAAGCATATATGCTAAATGCTTTAACATTATTGAGTCAACAAATCTTCGATGACAATGTTGGAACGTTTAGCACGGGCCTCAGAAAAAGAATGAGGGTGCGAAAAGAACGACTGAGTTTTCTGAAAAATTTTAATGAGTGAAATATTGAGAATCGTGCAAGATTAGTTCGTGCCATAATAAACCGTCCGCATTGTCACCTCAAAGCGCAAAGGTGGTAGATGGTTGAAGTAAAATAAGCAAATAATCTGAAACGTGATCGTCAGATCGAAGAAATCGCAATGGAGATAAACGATTATTTCTCAAGAACAAAGACTTACGGTCACAGGTAGCGTTGCAACTAAAAAAATTCTTAAATATGTTCTAAGCAGTGCAATGCATTGTATGCTGAGCTGTTCACAACTATCAAATATTACTCAGCAGTGCGCCATACTGTACAGACTGCACTTACAGAACATCTGAACTGAGTAACAACACCGAACTGGGAAAATACTCTTAAATATTACTATATAGGGCGCTACACTGTACTATTCAGTGTATTGTTGTTAGGTACAGTGAAGTACACTGCATAGTAAGATTAAATGTTACTATGCAGTCCTTTGCATTGTGCTCAAGAACACGACACTGAACTGTTGGAACTGCTAAATCTTACTATGCAGTGGGCTGCACTGTACACTGAACTGTTGAAAACTGTTACATGGTACTATGCAGTAGGCTGCACTGTACATTTGACGACAAAACTATAAGAAGTTTTCTCGTATGAAAGTAGTTCTACTTTATGGATTCTTATTTTAGCGTTCACGAATATAAAAAAAAAAATCACTACGAGGTGGGTAACATGTGGTTAGCCTGCAGAAAGTCAGGTATAAGTTTAAGATACATTTCGGCTCCTACTGAATTTGGATATAACGACGCTCCAATTTCAACTAAATAGCGCTCCACGGTTTTTGAAGTTGTTTTTTCAAGAAGATCCAGATATTGTTGTTCTTATCAGTAAGCGTTTGAAATTCTAGTCGGTTTTTAGTAAAATGATTTATTTAGTCGTTCTCGTTCATATATGTATAGTTGCAATATTCTATCGATTATGTTAAGAAATCATCTTTTCACAATGGTAAAGGAAATAGAAGTTCATAAAAAACGGGAAACACTATAGGTGAAAGGGATAAGAAGTATGATGATTACATGTAATAATATCTGACTAAGAGTTAAAGGACTGGAACTGTTTTCTTGAGATAATTTCAATTCTATTCTTAGATTTCAACTTGAATTTCATTTCAAAAATCAGTTGCGTTTAATCCCAATGATATATCAATTTGTATGACGTAAAGTAGCTAACGAATACATTGTTACTGGTGTTATTGTTGTTGTAGTCCTGTTTTTGTTGTTTCTCCCTAGCCCAGCTTGGGAATACCCTTACCTAGGAAGATAAATGCCCAATACCCATGTTGGTTGAAGACTGCGTTCGTTTGCTGGTATAACTAAGGGAATAGTTGGTGTTTATCATTTAAAAAGGGACGCTTCGATTACTATCAGCCTGTAAAATCAGCCCTAAAATACAAGCTTTCTACGTCTATCTTTTCTTAATACTTTATTGCTTAATGTATCTTAAAGGAAACAAGTTCGTTAGATACGACTCTCTGTGGCCCTGTTTCTCTGCACTTGCTAAATGCTATCTAAAGTATAGTACGTAGCAAGTAAAGACCATAACGAAATGTAAAGAGTGAATGAATCAAGCATCAGGCGAAAAACAAGCAATTGTGAATGAAGCAGTACGTTATTATTAAGTGTTGCAGTCATACAGGAAAAAGAACTCATGAACTATATGTGTTCATCTGATACTGGGTGTTTTGGGAACTAGGCTAAAGCCTGAAACTAAGCCCGCATTGGAACTGACTTACACACAAGAATTTAAAACTGAACTAGGAGTACACTGCAAACAAAACTAAGCTCACATTCTAACTGAGCAATATTCACATTTAAAACTGAACTAGGCATGGACTGATGAAGCTCATATGATATTAAAACTGGGTCATGCACACAAAAAACTAAGTTTGCATTGTAATTGAGTTGTAAGCTCATTTAAAACTTAACTTGATAAACCCTAGAAACAAACTAGACTCACATTGTAATATATGATTTATGCAAGCAGTTAAAACTGAACTTGGTTGACACAGTAAACAAAACTAAGCCCACGTTGTAGCAAGGTTTTACACGCATTTAAAACTCAAATCAAGGGTATATTAGAAAAAGCAGTAAGTTTACATTATAACAGAGTAATGCCTACCTTTGAAACTGAACAAGGCGTATACTAGAATGACTTAGATCCCGACCTATCTTAGTAATGTGTGCAATTGACACTGGACTTAGCGCATATTGGAAGTAAAACTAAGCTTGCATTGTTAGAGAGTTATGTGTGTATTTTAAACTGGACTAGGTGCATACTGGATACAAAAACTAGCTCACACTGTCACAGAGTTATGCACGCATTAAAAACTGATCACAATAGAGACAAAAGTAAACTTGTATTGTAACAAAGCTATGCGTACCGCTTAAAACTCAACTAAACTAAGCATAAACTAGACAGAATACCAAGCTCACATTGTAAGTGAGGTATGAGTCCATCTAAAGCTATATCACACATAGACTGGAAATAGGCTAAAGTCACAATGTGAGTTATTTTCGCGCATATAGAACAGAACAAGGCTTTTACAGAAATGCAACTAAACTTGTATGAATAGAATCGTACGGGCATTTAAAACTGAACTAAGTTTAAACATGAATCAAAACTAAGATTACATCGTAACAAAGCTTTGCGCGATTTAAAACTCAATTAGTTAATATAAGTTAACGTTAGGCCTACACTAGAAAAAAGAATAAGGTTCACATTCCAACAGAGTTATAAACACAGTGAAAGCAGAACAAGGGTAACACTGGAAACATTTTTATCCCTTTCAGATTTGAATAAGGATTGATTGCTGATGCATGTTATGCTATCTAAAGTAACACTTGAAGGAAATTTTTCACACCACAATAAGCGCTCGTAATCGTTCAAACTACCTATGTAAAGTGCAGCGTTTATAAGATTAAGATGCTATCATGATTTAACTTACATAAGCATAGCAAAATCCTTTTCACAACACTTTTAATTGCTTAATGTTTCAGCCATTTGGAAACGAAACTATTTCTTACAAAAATGCGCGTGTACGCTTTTTTTGTCGGTAAAGGGTGTTATATTTTAAATTGAAAAATACAGAGGGATAGATTGTTCTTAAGCAATACCCAAATAGTTCCTTAAAACTTAATCTTTTACCAAAGAAAATGTTTCTCTAGAGCAAAAGAAGTAGAAATGGGTATTTGCTACATAAAGTGGGTACTTGCTACGTTAAATGGTTATTTGCTACGGAGTGGTTTTTGTGCAATAAAATCTTTTAAATGTGACATATAATTAAAAAAAACAGGTTTAACATGTTTTCTTTCACAAGCGCAGAACTTTCCTACCAAAAAAAACAATTTAAAGTAAAATATGATGATTTTATAAAGAAAAAAGATAATTGACCTTGTCAAAAAATTCTGACTTGTTAAGTCGAGTTGATACTATATGTGGGAACGCAGTTTTGTTCTAAAATTAAGATGGTTTAGAAAGTAAAATATTCCAGATCCCAGAGGGGTTTTACGGCAATAAAAAAGGAACTTGAAGACCTTTAAAGTCCGCCAAAATTTTTTATTTTCGTGATTTTTTCGATGCGTGTACCAAAGATTGAGTATTTGCTACATTGGTCGTGTTTAGATTGATAAACTGACCAAAGATTTCTTATTGGTCGGTAACTTTGAATAGAAGTATTATAAGTGAAAAATAGACTGATATTCCACTGTAGAAACGGGAAAATATTGGAAAATTTTATATCAAAAAAAGAAGAGGAGAAAATATTAGCAGATACTCAGCCATGAATCTGGAGAGAGAGAGAGAGAGAAAGAGAGAGAGAGAGAGAGAGAGAGAGAGAGAGAGAGAGAGAGAGTCCGATTCGAGTGGGTATTTGCTACATTGATTGCGTATTTGCTACCGTAGCAACTACCCACTGAGTATTTGCTACGGTAGCAAATACCCACTAGTGCGTATTTGCTACCATTGATGGGTATTTGCTACCGTAGCAACTACCCACTGAGTGTTTGCTACGGTAGCAAATACCCGCTAGTGCGTATTTGCCACCATTAATGAGTATTTGCTACGGTAACAAATACTCAGTAGGTAGTTGAGTATTTGCAACGGTAGTAAATACTCAAATTAAATTCTAACTACTACCAAACTGCTCAATACCTGAAAAACACACATCTACGTCGTTTTATCGTATTTCTATTTTAAATGGATAGTTTGTCCTCTTCTCGGTGCCCCTGTGTCCATGTTAATTGTATACGTTCTACGTTTTAGTTCCTCTGAGAGTGTTCTATCCTTTACGGTTGTAAACGCACGATTTAACAATAAGCTTCTAGAAACATGAAAGTTTAATGAAAAGGTTGATAACGTGCACATTTCAAAGCTATAACGCGGAGTCTTATTTTGCTCTGAAATGCTCTCCACTACACTAAAATACTCTGAACTGTTAAAGAATGTCAACTAGAGGTTAATCCTTGGAAAAGGCGTGCGCGAGATGGTTTTGCACGAGTTGAGAAGTATCAAGCCGGGTTAAACGTTCCAACTTTCTTCGATAAAATTTGTTGATCTGACATTATTGGGGCGTTAAACATCCATGTTTGTTCAACATTAATTGTTGGACGAACGTTTCATAAGTTCTCAAACATTAGTCCTACAAAAAATGTTGGACAAGCATATATGCTAAGTGCTTTAACATTATTGAGTCAACAAGTCTTCGATGACAATGTTGGAACGTTTAGCACGGGCCTCAGAAAAAGAATGAGGGTGCGAAAAGAACGAGCGAGTTTTCTGAAAAATTTTAACGAGTGAAATATTGAGAATCGTACAAGATTAGTTCGTGCCATAATAAACCGTCCGCATTGTCACCTCAAAGCGCAAAGGTGGTAGATGGTTGAAGTAAAATAAGCAAATAATTTGAAACGTGATCGTCAGATCGAAGAAATCGCAATGGAGATAAACGATTATTTCTCAAGAACAAAGACTTACAGTCACAGGTAGCGTCGCAACTAAAAAAATTCTTAAATATTTTCTAAGCAGTGCAATGCATTGTATGCTGAGCTGTTCACAACTATCAAATGTTACTCAGCAGTGCGCCATACTGTACAGACTGCACTTACAGAACATCTGAACTGAGTAACAACACCGAACTGGGAAAAAACTCTTAAATATTACTATATAGGGCGCTACACTGTACTATTCAGTGTATTGTTGTTCGGTACAGTGAAGTACACTGCATAGTAAGATTAAATGTTACTATGCAGTCCTTTGCATTGTGCTCAAGAACACGACACTGAACTGTTGGAACTGCTACATCTTACTGTGCAGTGGGCTGCACTGTACACTGAACTGTTGAAAACTGTTACATGGTACTATGCAGTAGGCTGCACTGTACATTTGACGCCAAAACTATGAGAACTTTTCTCGTATGAAAGTAGTTCTACTTTATGGATTCTTATTTTAGCGTTAACGAATATAAAAAAGAAAATCACTACGAGGTGGGTAACATGTGATTAGCCTGCAGAAAGTCAGGTATAAGTTTAAGATACATTTCGGCTCCTACTGAATTTGGATATAACGACGCTCCAATTTCAATTAAATAGCGCTCCACGGTTTTTGAAGTTGTTTTTTCAAGAAGATCGAGATATTGTTGTTCTTATAAGTAAGAGTTTGAAATTCTAGTCGGTTTTTAGTAAAATGATTTATTTAGTCGTTCTCGTTCATATATGTATAGTTGCAATATTCTATCGATTATGTTAAGAAATCATCTTTTCACAATGGTAAAGGAAATAGAAGTTCACAAAAAACGGGAAACACTATAAGTGAAAGGGATAAGAAGTATGATGATTACATGTAATAATATCTGACTAAGAGTTAAAGGACTGGAACTGTTTTCTTCAGATAATTTCAATTCTATTCTTAGATTTCAACTTGAATTTCGTTTCAAAATCAGTTGCGTTTAATCCCAATGATATATCAATTTCTTTGACGTAAAGTAGCTAACGAATACATTGTTACTGGTGTTATTGTTGTTGTAGTCCTGTTTTTGTTGTTTCTCCCTAGCCCAGCTTGGGAATACCCTTACCTAGGAAGATAAATGCCCAATACCCATGTTGGTTGAAGACTGCGTTCGTTTGTTGGTATAACTAAGGGAATAGTTGGTGTTTATCATTTAAAAAGGGACACTTCGATTACTATCAGCCTGTAAAATAAGCCCTAAAATACAAGCTTTCTACGTCTATCTTTTCTTAATACTTTATTGCTTAATGTATCTTAAAGGAAACAAGCTCGTTAGATAAGACTCTCTGTGGCCCTGTTTCTCTGCACTTGCTAAATGCTATCTAAAGTATAGTACGTAGCAAATAAAGACCATAAGGAAATGTAAACAGTGAATGAATCAAGCATCAGGCGAAAAACAAGCAATTGTGAATGAAGCAGTACGTTATTATTAAGTGTTGCAGTCATACAGGAAAAAGAACTCATGAACTATATGTGTTCATCTGAAACTGGGTGTGTTGGAACCTAGGCTAAAGCCTGAAACTAAGCCCGCATTGGAACTGACTTACACGCGAGAATTTAAAACTGAACTAGGAGTACACTGCATACAAAACTAAGCTCACATTCTAACTGAGCAATATTCACATTTAAAACTGAACTAGGCATGGACTGATGAAGCTCATATGATATTAAAACTGGGTTATGCACACAAAAAACTAAGTTTGCATTGTAATTGAGTTGTAAGCTCATTTAAAACTTAACTTAATACACCCTAGAAACAAAATAAACTCACATTGCAATATATGATTTATGCAAGCAGTTAAAACTGAACTTGGTTGACACAGTAAACAAAACTAAGCCCACGTTGTAGCTAAGTTTTACACGCATTTAAAATTCAAATCAAGGGTATATTAGAAACAACACTAAGTTTACATTATAACAGAGTAATGCCTACCTTTGAAACTGAACAAGGCGTATACCAGAATGACTCAGATCCCGACGTATCTTAGTAATGTGTGCAATTAACACTGAACTTAGCGCACATTGGAAGTAAAACTAAGCTTGCATTGTTAGAGAGTTATGTGTGTATTTTAAACTGGACTAGGCGCATACTGGATACAAAAACTAGCTCACACTGTAACAGAGTTATGCACGCATTAAAAACTGATCACAATAGAGAGAAAAGTAAACTTATATTGTAACAAAGCTATGCGTACCGCTTAAAACTCAACTAAACTAAGCATAAACTAGACAGAATACCAAGCTCACATTGTAAGTGAGGTACGAGTCCATCTAAAGCTATATCACACATAGACTGGAAATAGGCTAAAGTCACAATGTGAGTTATTTTCGCGCATATAGAACGGAACAAGGCTTTTACAGAAATGCAACTAAACTTGTATGAATAGAGTCGTACGGGCATTTAAAACTGAACTAAGTTTAAACATGAATGAAAACTAAGATTACATTGTAACAAAGCTTTGTGCGATTTAAAAATCAATTAGTGGATATAAGTTAACGTTCGGCCTACACTAGAAAAAAGAATAAGGTTCACATTCCAACAGAGTTATAAATGCAGTAAAAGCAAAACAAGGGTAACACTGGAAAAAATTTTGTCCCTTTCAGATTTGAATAAGGATTGATTGCTGATGCCTGTTATGCTATCTAAAGTAACACTTGAAGGAAATTTTTCACACCACAATAAGCGCTCGTAATCGTTCAAACTACCTATGTAAAGTGCAGCGTTTATAAGATTAAGATGCTATCATGATTTAACTAATATAAACATAACAAAATCCTTTCCACAACACTTTTAATTGCTTAATATTTCAGCCATTTGGAAACGAAACTATTTCTTACAAAAATGCGCGTGTACGCTTTTTTAAATTGAAAAATACAGGGGGATAGATTGTTCTCAAGCAATACCCAAATAGTTCCTTAAAACTTAATCTTTTACCAAAGAAAATGTTTCTCTGGAGCAAAAGAAGTAGAAATGGGTATTTGCTACATAAAGTGGGTACTTGCTACGTTAAATGGTTATTTGCTACGGAGTGGTTTTTGTGCAATAAAATCTTTTAATTGTGACATATAATTGAAAAACAGGTTTAACATGTTTTCTTTCACAAGCGCAGAACTTTCCTTCCATAAAAACGAATTTAAAGTAAAATATAATGATTTTATAAAGAAAAAAGATAATTGACCTTCTCAAAAAATCTGACTTGTTAAGTCAAAATGATACTATATGTGGGAACGCAGTTTTGTTCTAAAATTAAGATGGTGTAGAAAGTAAAATATTCCGGATCCCAAAGGGGTTTTACGGCAATAAAAAAGAACTTGAAGACCTTTAAAGACGTCCGTCAAAATTTTTTATTTTCGTGATTTTTTCGATATGTGTACCAAAGATTGAGTATTTGCTACATTGGTCGTGTTTAGATTGATATACTGACTAAAATTTCGTATTGGTCGGTAACTTTGAATAGAAGTATTCTAAGTGAAAAATAGACTGATATATTCCACTGTAAAAACGGGAAAATATTGGAAAATTTTATATCAAAAAAAGAAGAGGAGAAAAGGTAGCAGATACTCAGCCTTGAATCTGGAGAGAGAGAGAGAGAGAGAGAGAGAGAGAGAGAGAGAGAGAGAGAGAGAGAGAGAGAGAGCGTTTTCCTCATAGAAGCTCAGTCTAAAGCCTAGCGAGATGAAATAATAATCATTGAGCTTACTTTTCAAGCAGTTTCTGCTCACCACAGGCATAGAAAATGATCGGGTAACAGTGTGGAGAATTGGAATGTTAATCTAGAGGTTAAAATTGAACTCGACAGGCCGCGCTTTAAGGCAAGATTCTTGTGTCTATTTATCCATATTTACACTATGGGTATGGAAATTTAGAATTCTAAAATATGGATTTTTAATGGCTCAATATCCCGTGTGTTGACTTTTGATGTCAACGTGACAGAAAGGAAGTTAATCTGCACTTTTGTCAACAAGCGACTCGAATGTCAGTATTACATTTCGCGATCGTACGTGTCTTGGCTGGTTTTCAAAACATGTTGGAGCGTTACAAGTCGGTTCAATCCTAACAGCGTTTTATTATGTTTCAAAAACAAGATCGCCCTTCTGTTGGTGATGTGCCCAGCTGTTTATCCAAGTTTGCTTTTCCAGTATCGTTCGTATGTTTATTGATCTGTACTACCGCCTTGGTTCGTGTTGAGATCATAAACCAGCGAGTTCATAATGTTGAAGATGTTATGGCGGAAGTGGGGCGAATACATGAATCCATGAGGGATTCTACCGAAGCAGCAGGTACTCAACCTTCTGAAAGCACTGGTTTTGTCGGGAACTTTGCTGGCAATATTGCTCAGGAGAGTAGAGATATGACCGAAGGTAGTATGCTTTCTCTCGTCAACTTATAACTTAGTAAAGGACCCTCGCTTCGACAACGATACGAAATACATTTTCCTGGCGAACTCTTTTCGATCCCCTGAATTTTGCCGAGGCTTACTTTGGTGAAGAAATTGGGAGTCACAATGGTACTTAAAGTGGCTAATGAATTTGTCTATTTTAGTAACTACATAAACTCATTTCTGAGGGGTCGATAGCGAAAAAGTAATAGCGGTCACCGTTGTAAAAGCTCAAGAGAGCAATCATATGAGTAACATTATGCAATTGATCATTCAAAGATATCCCTTTTTCCCTAACTTGGATTAATATATTTGATGTATTGTTGGCCAGATAAACCCTTCAGGAATATGAAGGGTCCATCCTTGAATGACTAAAACAACAGTGCGACGTCTGCTGTTTATCATAATAACAGCACAAAAAGGTCTTGGATAGCTAAACGTTTTGAAACGTGAGGAATGGGTGTGGGGGGGGGGGTGGGGGGTGGAAAAACGTGAAGTACTCTTGCGTGCCACAAGGAAAGGTTGAGCTTAATTTAGGTTCTCGTTTAAACGAGGCGATCGTACACGTAAAAGCGAGCAAAAGAAAATCAGTGTTTGCTCGAGAATATGGCAGCCTCCTTTCATTATTTTCCTGCACAAATTTTCAGCGACGGAAAGCTTAGTAAGAACCTGGTAACCGTCATTTAGACGAATCTGGTTTGGAGCCAAAGGTTGTATAAATAAACCACTGTTGAGATTATTGTCTGGTAAGGAGATTTAAAAGTGTTACCGCTTTAATTTTCAAACACTTTTTGAAAAAAAAAAACTATTTCCAGTTAACGCCAGAAGCCGTCGCCATTTCAAGTTACCTGAGAAAGGAGCCAACCCTGGTAAAGTTACGATAGAGGTGGTTAGAAGTGAGATAAACAAGACCATGAATTCATGGTCACCACGATCATTTTGTTCGCCCAAAGAACAAATTTGCGTACAGGGGCCACCAGGATTGCAAGGACCAAAAGGATCACGGGGAAGGAGAGGTCCGCGTGGATCTACAGGAAGGAAAGGGTCACGCGGTTTTAGAGGAGAACCAGGGCCTTCCGGAAAGCAAGGAAATATCGGACCACCAGGTCAAAAGGGTGTACAGGGTATCACAGGGGTTCCGGGTCCCAGGGGCCCACCGGGAGCTAAGGGAGAACCTGGGGAACCTATCTCTCTCCCTGTAGTTGTTGTTTCTCCAATGAAGCAAACACTCAGAAAAAATCAAAGTGCACTGTTCCAATGTTCAGTAAGTGGAAATCCTCAACCGACTATGACGTGGGTGGGGACAAATGGCACTCATCTCCAAAGTAATTCTCACCTTGGTGCTCGAGGTGGGAGATTAGAATTCCATCACGTGACTCTTAGCGACGCTGGAAATTACACTTGCGTTGGAAGAAATGTTCTTGGTTCCGAGAGTCAGTCTGCGAAGCTAATTGTTGAAGGTAGGAATGGGCATGCAGAAGAAACTGGGTGTGAATTTATTTCATCATCTGTTTTTTACTATTCTTTAATATCAATTATTTAAATCAACTCCATTTAGCCAAACCACATGTTCATCTTGAAGTCTTATCCTGTAACAATATTATTTTGTTTAGTGTTGCCTGGTCACTTCTGAGATATATATTTATTTGTCATATTTCTAAGATTTATATGGCATTCAGCGTAATACCTGAGAGCTTCTGGGATATAGCAAACTTAGTTTTTCATTCACTGTTAATAGACGGAAATTATGTCTTTCCTTTCTGGTTCACCCAGGCTGAAGTCCTTCATTCAGAGTAATGCCTGAGCACTTCTGGGATATGTAACATACCTAGCTTTTCATTCATGGTCAATATAGGGAAGTGTTGTCTATCCTTTCTGGTTCACACAGGCTGAAGTCCAGACATTCAGAGTAATACCAGAGCACTTCTGGGATTTATAATATACTTAGCTTTTCATTCATGGTCAATACAGGGAAGTGTTGTCTATCCTTTCTGGTTCACCCTGGCAGAAGTCCTGGCATTCAGTGTAATGCCTAAGGGCTTTTGGGATATATAACATACATAGCTTTTCATTCATGGTCAATATAGGGAAGTGTTGTCTATCCTTTCTGGTCCACCCAGGCTGAAGTCCTGGCATTCAGTGTAATGCCTGAGCACTTCTGGGATATATAACATACATAGCTTTTCATTCGTGGTCAATATAGGGAAGTGTTGTCCATCCTTTCTGGTTCACCCAGGGTGAAGTCCTGGCATTCAGTGTAATGCCTGAACGCTTCTGGGATATACAACATACTTAGCTTTTCATTCATGGTCAATATAGGGAAGTGTTGTCTATCCTTTCTGGTTCACCCAGGCTGAAGTCCTGTCATTGACTGTAATGCTTGAGCGCTTCTGGGATAAATAAAAAAGTTTTACATAGCTTTTCATTCGTGGTCAATATAGAGAGTTGTTGTCTATCCTTTCTGGTTAACCCAGGCTGAAGTCCCGGCATCCAGTGTAATGCCAGAGCGCTTCTGGGATATATAACATACTTAGCTTTTCATTCATGGTCAATATAGGGAAGTGTTGTCTATCATTTCTGGTTCACCCAGGCTGAAGTCCTGGCATTCAGTGTAATGCCTGAGGGCTTCTGGGATATACAACACACTTAGCTTTTCATTCATTGTCAATATAGGGAAGTGTTGTCTATCCTTTCTGGTTCACCCAGGCTGAAGTCCTGGTATTGACTGTAATGCCTGAGCGCTTCTGGGATATATAACATACTTAGCTTTTCATTCATGGTCAATATAGGGAAGTGTTGTCTATCCTTTCTGGTTCACCTAGGCTGAAGTCCTGGCATTCAGTGTAATGCCTGAGCACTTCTGGGATGTACAACATACTGAACTTTTTATTCATGGTCAATATAGGGAAGTGTTGTCTATCATTTCTGGTTCACCCAAGCTGAAGTCGTGGCATTCAGAGTAATGCCTGAGGGCTTCTGGGATATATAACATACTTACCTTTTCATTCATTGTCAATATAGGGAAGTGTTGTCTATCCTTTCTGGTTCACCTAGGCTGAAGTCCTGGCATTCAGTGTAATGCCTGAGCACTTCTGGGATATACAACATACTGAGCTTTGTATTCATGGTCAATATAGGGAAGTGTTGTCTATCCTTTCTGGTTCACCCAGGCTGAAGTCCTGGCATTCAGAGTAATGCCTGAGGGCTTCTGGTATATATAACATACTTAGCTTTTCATTCATTGTCAATATAGGGAAGTGTTGTCTATCCTTTCTGGTCCACCCAGGCTGAAGTCCTGGCATTCAGTGTAATGCCTGAGCGCTTCTGGGATATACAACATACTTAGCTTTTCATTCATGGTCAATACAGGGAAGTGTTGTCTATCCTTTCTGGTTCACCCAGGCTGAAGTCCTGGCAGTCAGTGTAATGCCTGAGCACTTCTGGGATATACAACATACTGAGCTTTGTATTCATGGTCAATATAGGGAAGTGTTGTCTATCCTTTCTGGTTCACCCAGGCTGAAGTCCTGGCATTCAGAGTAATGCCTGAGGGCTTCTGGGATATATAACATACTTAGCTTTTCATTCATTGTCAATATAGGGAAGTGTTGTCTATCCTTTCTTGTTCACCCAGGCTGAAGTCCTGGCATTCAGAGTAATGCCTGAGCGCTTCTGGGATATATAACATACTTAGCTTTTCATTCATTGTCAATATAGGGAAGTGTTGTCTATCCTTTCTGGTCCACCCAGGCTGAAGTCCTGGCATTCAGTGTAATGCTTGAGCGCTTCTGGTATATTCAAAATACTTAGCTTTTCATTCATGGTGAATATAGGGAAGTGTTGTGTATCCTTTCTGGTTCACCCAGGCTAAAGTCCTGGCATTCAGTGTAACGCCTGAGCGCTTCTGGGATATACAACATACTTCAAGTTTTTTCATTCATGGTCAATACGGGGAAGTGTTGTTTATCTTTTCTGGTTCACCCAGGCTGAACGGAAGTTCTGCTATTCACAGTAATCCCTGAGTGCTTCTGGGATACCTAACATTCTTATTTTCTTTGACATTCACAGGTTAATCTAGGGAAGTGTTGTCTATCGGCCTTACTGGTTCACCCAGGCTGAAGTCCTGGCATTCAGTTTAATGCCTGAGCGCTTCTGAGATATTTGACTTACTTAGCTTTTCATTCATGGTTAATATAGGGAAGTGTTGTCTATCCTTCCTGGTTTACCCAGGCTGAAGTTCTGGCATTCAGAGTAATGCCTGATGTTTTCTGGGATATATGTGAAGAAATTCTTGTGATGCAAACTTTTCTGTTATTTGAGCTCTTCACCTATATCTACAGCAGAGCGACAGGAGTAAATAGTCGTTTGAGACAAAAATTTGAAAAACAGCTCATTTACTGTTAAAAGTCGCCCTGCAAACCGCGACGGGAAGAGAACATCAAAACAAAAAATGCTGCCAAAAAACTCAATAAATAACGGAAGGCAAAACATTGCTGGTACATTTCTTTGCGAAGCTAGATCGTGAAATCTCTGATGCGACGTTTTTGTAGGACGTAAACACACGACGACGATTGATTTCCTGACAAACTGGGTAATATGAGATAATATAAAGTATGAAACAACGCGAAGTAACGCGCACAGCCTCAAGTGATCGATATACCGTATTTCCTTGAATAAGTGCCCACCCCTCGGCCATTCAAACTTATAACTCTGAATAAGCGCGACACCGGAACCCTTTCTTTTTCAGCTTTCATAACATTTTAAACTTTTACTACCTTAGATGAATATGTTGGGAGAGATTCTTGCTTTAAGAGTTATATTACGCCGATGTATTACCTTTCCTTTTTATATGGCTGGCTTCGCAAGCGGTGCAAGATGCAGCGAATTCTGTGAGCTGATTGGCTATTAACCCTTGCTTATTTTTCGTTTTCTGCGGTGGCCAGCGTTGCAGCCATTTTGTCTTTGTGTAACCTGCAGGCAAGCTCTCGCTCGGCTCTTAACGCTTGGCTCAGGTTTGAGTCTTCCTGCTTGGTCAATAACGCATTACTGGATCTACCGCGCTCTATGTTAATTTCCAAACCACCCTAGCGCAGAGCGCTTGACTCAGTATTTTAAGTTGGTGTTTCGGAAAAAGTCAACGTCCCACCCCTCTCAAGAAGCTTTTAGAATATAAAAATTCAAGGACTTTCCAAGGATTGGTTAAATTCATTGGGGGACTTGCCCTGAAATTAACGGACTTGCAAGACAGTACGAACCCTGTTAAAGTTCAAGGGAGTTTAAACTTGTTCGTAACGTGTCATTAAACGAAAGTTGGTCTTTGTCTGTTTAAAAGCTTTGTCAGCTTGTTCAACACCTATCTTGATTTGAAAACAATTATTACTACCCCTGGTCTCTGTTTATTCACGATTTGAATCATCGTTGCGGAGGAGGTAGCGCGAAAAGATTTTCAACACCAGTGCCTTAATCACATCGTGCCTATAATGTCTGTAATCTCTCGCAACTATCTAGAGGATTCAGGCACCAATATAGGTCATCTGAAGGCCAGTGACAAAGAATCTTATGAGTACTGCATGAATATAGATTAAAAAAACTGGAACAGTATGTAAACTATAAATGCGACTTAAAATATCAGTGAGAAAAAGCCGCCATGTATTGTGGACTCTGCGTTAAACAGCAAATGAAATTATAGGTTGTAATACCCCGAGTTTATTCCCAATAACTGGTACCCGGATGCTCAAAAATTACAGCACCAAGCGTCAGCTGTCAAAGATTCCGAACACAGCGGAAAAAAAGTCGTCGGTTCTGGAATTTACTTTCAAAAATCTGGTAAAATTGATTAGAAAACAAAACACTCAGGCCGCCAGTTAAATGTCGTAGTAAATAAGCGTCGCAGCCTATGTTAGTATTAATGAAGTTAACTAAATCCGCAAGCATTGACTAAGAAATGTTTCTTCGACGTGACTGTAACTGCCGCAACACACTACGGGCGAGCGCTTCGTCTTGTCACTATTTTTAAGCGCCGGCCATGTACACTTTTTTCGGATACGGCTTCTTTAATTACCTTTTCACGCCATAGGATGATGACATGATTGTGTAAAAGTTGACGCCTCTATCAGATTAGGAGCGAAAAACGATCAAAAATTTTACCCAAGCAAGCCACTGGTATCCAGCAGAGAATGCAGACTAAAAGTACGGATTCTCTGCTGGATACCTAGACTTTTTTTGGTTGCTAACGGCGTGAGGCTCGTTATGCAACGCCTCAATTCCGTTCCGTTTCGCATATTTCTGTCACGCACTCCTCTTAAATAAACATCCGTGAAATTGGCCCTCACTCAATTAACAATTTGGCGTGTTGAATAATAAATACTTACTAAACGTTTTGGTGTGTCGTATCTTGGATTATTTTTAATCATCGTTGTTTGTATAATATTCATATTTTTCTCGTCAAAATACGGCACAAATCGAAAAAATACTCAGCTATGCTACACAGTAAAACGTCTAATAAGATGTACTCTTACTATTTCTGTTCGGTCTCCATTCACCCAGGCGTTGTGCGCACTCCGATTGCATTGCATTGTGGTAGCGTTATTTTCAATATGGCGGTAAAAGCCGCAGAAATGGGTAGAGTTTGAGTGAACATTCCGTAAAAGTAAGGCCATTTCTTTTTCCTTTCACTATAGGTAAATATAGTTTGATATAGTCCGAACGTGTAGAAGTATTTTTCGTGCGTATTTGTCACGTATTATATCGTTCTCAAGAACAAACGCAAGCACTGCGTTTTAGCATGTAATTTTAGACCGGTTTTCGACCAGATCAAACTCGTTGTACGTCGTAGTTTAAAGCCTTTCAAAGATTTATACGGCCACTTTGATCCTTGTTCAGCAGCTCTGACCAAACGCGCTCAAACGCACTCCAATGGTACAAATGTTTTAGGCATTTTAAGTGATAGTGTTTGAGACTCTTTTGTGGAGCGAAAAGGCCCATTGTTGCGTTTAGTGTGTTGCGTTACATAGCGTTACTACTGCAAGGGCATTTATGAATCGTGTTGTAAACCCACTTTCCTAAGTGAAGGAAAATTAAATAATAGCGAGTGTTGTGGGGTAAATCTTCTATCTTGATCACTGAATGAAGGACAGTTTAATTAGAGCAATGAAAAGAGTCACTTGATCCATGAAAACCTCTACCTTGCGTGAGGCGACACGCCGGAAAGCCAGAAAGTAAAACGCAGTCGACTATTGAAAGGTGTTGGTAGGCCAGTGCGTCTCCTACCATTTTCTAGCGCTTTTAAACCTTCTACTCTCAACGTTTAGCTCTTATTAGGATATCTTTTGATGACTTTCCTTTGCGATGTGATAATATGGGTCAGTTTTGAGGTGTCATAATTCTCTTTGGCGAAGCCGGATGAGATTGTGTTACAGAAGGCAATATTTTCTTTTGTGCCCGCGCTATTTTCTTTGAAGTAATAACTCTAGAGATACGTTCTCAAAACCCTCATGTAGGTTCCTCTACTCTCGAAGGGTATTTTGAAACTCTACGTTTTTACTAAACGTGGAGCGCGACAAATTCGTTCTTAGGAGGCGTGGGGCTTCTCCTTTTACAAATCCCGTATTTACGCTCAGTGGAAAAAGTTCGTCTAGTACAAGGTCTCTTTCTCTCTAATATCCGTTTGCATGTCAAGGGTCAATTCACAGTTGAATAACTCGCGTCTTGGAATGTAACTACTGACTTTGAAATTACTCATCCCGCCATCGGTTGTGAACGTAACTGTTGCCATTTGTGTCGAGATTCTTAGGCAGATTGCAGTTTCGAATCTTTGTAAATAACGTCAGTTGCCTCCTAAGAACGAATTCGTCACGGAAGAATGACAGGAGTCGCACAGGCTCGTCAAACGATTTAACTTTCGAAGGAGTAGCAACAGACAGTGAATCCCCATCACAATCCACGTATGTTCACGCCGCATCACGCTGTCACAAAAGATGTTTACTCTAACGCGTCAAGATGCATATGCTCAATTTTTGTTTTACGACCATGATGCAACGCAATCAGAGTGCGCACACCACCGGTCAAGAGGGGCAGAGGGAAACTGGTAATAACCTTTTGTCAACATGGCGGACGAAGCTGATGAAATAATTCCGAATGTGATCGTGTGAACCGTTATTGGTTTCCTTACCCGTAATAATGAGGTCAGAGTATATATTCAATTTAAAACAACATGAGTGAGCAACAAGCAATTCTGACCGTCAACCAGCTTCAAAAACGCCTTCAATCACTCGGTTCATTCGCTACGAGCATCTTGTAGCCGGCGTGTCCGGAGGGGTTACTTTAACTCTTGTGCTGCATCCGTTGGACCTGATCAAAATTAGATTTCAAGGTGAGGCACGGTATAAAATAACATATTAGGAGACCCCCATCAATTTATTGTGAGGCGAGGTTATTTTGAAAACGGGAACATCAGCAGCGATGTAAAACATTCCTGTCTGAGTTTATTTCCGCACAGATAAGCCTATTTCATTAAATTTTCACCTCTATTTAATGAACGAAAGTTTCCGCACATTTTTATATCAATTTGAACTGACGTGAGCAATTTAGATGATCTTGAAATAATTAAATCTTCTCATATACAGAACTGTTTTGACTTTCGCTTTAGCAAAAGCATTCAAAAAAGGAATTGATTACAGCAATGCTGTGGGAAGTATTTGAAACTTCTCATTGTACGACTTACTGGAAACTTTAATTTACTAAAAACTCTTATTGTTTAAACTTAATGAATGGATGTTTTATTTCTAATTTAGAACACAGCTAGCAGAACCGCACAATCAAATTCAGTAATTATTTGTAAGCGTGCTCAAAATCCCGATAGTGCACGCTGACAGCGTCAGCAAATCGCTTCGCGAGAAATTTTTTGTTTCACGCGAGCAGCCATTGCTAGTGCAGGAAAAAATAATATATTTCGCGATAATAATGGATACACACAGAAGCTTGGCCTACTAGTCGGAAAACAAAGACAATGTTTCAACCTTTTCCCTTGGGCTAGAGTTCTTAATGAGGCAGAAAAAGAGAAAAACAACGGAAAAGGAGACTTGGCATCAGCGCCGTCACGATTCGCTTCAACTGATATTGTTTCCGCTTCTCGCGTCGGATTTGATGCACAATTCCACCGGCTATGTTCTAAAACAATTGGTTCATACTTTCAGCTGTGCATTATCGAGTTATGGAGCACATGGGAAGTTTGGAGAGCACTCAAGAAGCTAGAGTTGCCCTCGGCTATCGCCTCGGGCAACTCTTACGCTTCTTTCATGATCTCCAAACTTCCCGTGTGCTCCATAACTTGATAGTGCACGCTAAAGCATGAACCAATTGTTAATTAAATATCCCTGTATTAGTGTTGGCTTCCTTATTAATTATGATTTAGTTTATGGTGATATATGCGACAACCACTTGTTAGGAATAGGATATCATTTTTACTCGCAAGTTTTTTCAATGTTTTTTTAAATGTTGGACTGCAATCTCCTGATTTAAGGCTTAATATGCAGTGTTTTGGCGGGTGACTTCGTTTGCTTGATTTTCGTTTGACACGTCTTTATATCCACTGATAATAAGAGACAGTTCTTTCCTGTGATTCTCGTCTATTTTATCGTAGTCGTCTAATGAAGATTCACGTACATGGCTTGTTATTTCACAGATGATATTGCGCGGTTGACCTGATTTCTTCAGTTTTGATACCAATGTTTTCCTCATGCTGTGGTTCGTCAGCTTCTTAATCGTCCTGAGACAGGAGGCCATAGATTTCATTTAATTGCCGATGGTGTTTTGTCCCATTTGAACTTTGGTATACCAAACATCTGCTGATTTAGGACGATTTATGATGCTTAGATAGAGTGGCCCTGTGTTCTTCATTCCTTCGGGTCGCTTGGACAACCAAAGCTTGAATAGCCGCACTGGATCGCTTTTTCCGCCATCGGTGCTGAACATTGTTTGTGGTGTTGTTCTTCGCCTGATGGTGAGACCACCGCTCCGTGTTTTAGTGGGACCATATGGTGGGACCTTCTCTGAACTCAACAACTTCAGTTCCATCTTCTCGCTGTCTTATAATTACATCTTCCACGTACGCATCGTAGTGTTCTTGGCGACCACGAAATCCCAGTTGTTCCGTCAAATTTTTAAAGTTGCCATTGGTCAAGACCTTTCCATTAAAATCGCCCAACTGACCTTTTTCCCACAGGGCTGACTCTTCTTCAGATGTGATTGGCTGAGCTTTGTTGGGTCTCTTTCCCTTTCCTTGTTGACGCAGGGAAATTGCTTTCGCATTGAGGATTTCTCGTGAGGAGTGAAACTCCCTCGATTGCACGATGCTCAATGGATAGTTCTTCTCCTTTAGATATCTTTCTATGGCACTCTGCATGATTTTAAGGGATTCTGGCTCGTAATCATCTCCGTCCTTTTTTCTTACTTCGGCGTAAAACTTACTCAGGACTTTGTCAAGTTCTTCAGGCGCCATTGTTTCGATGGAGACTTATTCAAGGTGGCGGCATTGACACCAGCTTCTGAAAACATTCATCCATTGTTTTGTGGAGCGGGACGTATTTTTGTTGGAAGTAACAGACTTACGCTCATGTATTTTATCGCTTGAAATGATGGGAAATCTTGCAATATCCAACTCTTGTAGTGGCTTCTGATTTTCTTCTTTTGTTGTTGACTCGGTGGACTCGGGATCGCGCGGATTTTGAGCCTGAGAAGGTACAAAATCGTCAAAATATTCACTAAAATGTAGACAAAAAGTGGGAAAGTCCCTGGCATGTTGGTCTTCAGCCTGAAGAATCTCATTGTCATCATTCAAAAACTGGATGAAATTAAACTCATCCATTTTGGGGGGAAAAAAATAAGAGTTTTGGAAACGAAAGTTGCAAAATTTGCCAGATGATACTCCTTGTTTTTCATTTTCCTGCAATTTAATTGGTCACTTTAAACAAGCCTTGAAATCTGATTGGTTGTTTTTTTTAAGTGTAAATTCCTCATTGGCTGGAAAAAAGATGCGATTTAGAGCAAAAAATGGTGCGATTTGGGAATAAATCGCACCAATTAGAGCCAATCAGATTACAGGGACCACCAGTGATTTCAAAATGAATGTAATAAAGTGAAATATGGTATCGGTCTTATTTTTGGCTGTTAACCGAACTTGATAGTTTAAGCAGCTTCAACATTTTTAGTGTAGATGCAACAGAGGAGACAAAAATTTGTCATGAAAAAAAAAATGTGTCCTTTGATGTTGTCAGGGAAATTCTAGTTTAGTCTGCTTGTACAGATACTGGTCGTAATGGAAACTTGTGGATAAAAGTCAGCCTCATGCCTATAATTATTGTAAATGTGAGGTGATTGGCTTTTCTGCAAAATGTTTTAGGTTGTAAAATCTTATTGTCCATGTGTTGGTAAGTTGGTTGGGGTGACTGTTATTTCCACAATCTTATGCTGATGATGCATGTGGCAATTTTATTTGGGGATCGTAACAAATTTCATAGCTGTGATTGGCTTATTGAATCACTGATATTAGCATGTTAGAAATGCGGAGACACACCTGGTGATTTTATACGCCAATCACAGTGATCTGCGAATATCACGATTGCCATACCAAGCATACTCGGTGACTTTCGTTTTAAATGGCCCAGTGTGTCGCAGACTTTAATTGAAGTTAGCATGCGGAGTCAACTTCCATTAAGGTTGTCAAAACATCAACTACCAATACCAGGAACAGTCTTTCTCAAGAGTATTTACTGCAAGAATGTGTTTGTAGTGTACATGTATGTGACTGTATGCAATGAAACATTTTTTAAATAAATTTTTCTTAGTTAATGATGGAAGTGGAAAGTTACTCGCTTACAAAGGACTTACTGATGCAGTTAAGTCAATTGTGAGAACAAACGGCTTAAAAGGATTATATCGGGTACTTTCAGTTAAATAAAAAGTATTGTAATACTGGTACAATTTGTGAATCAACTAACTAATTTTGGAGGTTAGCAGTTTTCTTTTAATCCATGTTTACCACTTTCAAAAACTCGAGTATTGCCCTTTCTGCTCACCATACAATGCAATTTTTTTTTCCTATCTGGAGAATTTGGTAATAAAGCAAGTAATGCCCCATTCATTTAAATTTTCTGCCCTGTCATCACCTTTGCTTGACAGTGTGTTGTTATTCTGAGGAGAAATTACTTTTCAAGAAATTACTTTACGCGAGACATGCGCGCCACGCGGACGTCAATGTGTTTACATACCATGGGGGAGAGGAGGAGGGGAGTAGGCTAGCTTGAATAAAGTGCGATGAGAATTTTAAAAAATAACGAAATGATTTAAAGAAAAAAAAAACGCGCAGTGATTCCTATTTTAATGACACCGAATAAAAGGAAAAAAATCTATAAACACGCAGTTCACTTTTCATCCTGTGCAAAGACTGTTTTGCCAGTATTTTAGGTTGTGTTAGTAGTAGTGATAAGGGTTAAAAATGGCTTCAATGCAGTCATTTTGATTATAAAAACTTACAGGACCTTGTTCTGAGTATCGTATTTGCTAGTTATTTTAAAGAATTTCTACGTGTATTATTCATTTTGTTTCTAAAAATATCGAATTCAAATGGAATTGACGGGGAAATTTTATTTTCCTTCACTTTCTATAAAATGCAAAGTCAGCACTTTTCTCACATTTCAAAGCCAGTTATCTCGTAATATTGCGTGGCTACCCCCAATTTTTTTTTTTGTATTGGATTCTGATAGCCCTTGATACGATACATTTTGCTTGCATAGGCATTGGCTGGGGAAAGTTAGATTGATTACGAGGACGCAATACAGGGCTACGAGATCAAAATGCTTTAAGCATATCAAATTTATCATTCCACAAAAGCTGAACTTGAAGATCCTTCAAAACTAAAACATTCAAATATAGCAAATTACGAGTAATTTCGTTCTGTTCTCACAATTTAAAGTATGGAGTGTTTTTTAAAAGTTTTTATAACATAACCAAAGTAAAGCGCGCGCTCTGATTGGTCAATTTAGCGTCCCCCATTTGCCCATGGGTGTACGCTGCTGACGTGAGCAAATGCAAAGACAATTTTTCCGCGCGCGCTTGTTTTTTCTGGTCGCGTAAGATTTGTTAAATAAAAGGAACTCTTTAGCTACAGTGCATCAATGTTATAAATAAAACAAATGGTAAACACCACAGCGTACACTATTGAGTTATGGATGCACTTGGGAGGTTTGCTAAGCACTCAAGAAGCTAGAGTCGCTCTCGGCTATCGCCTTGAGCGACTCTTACGCTTCTTTCGTGCTTAACAACCTCCGCGTGCATCCATAACTCAATAGTGTACGCTGTGGTGTTTACCATTTGTTAATTTTAGGCAACAATTTAATGTGGAAGTAATATGACTGTTGTACGTCTTCATCTGGCACACAATCATTTCTTCTTTGAGTGAAAAAAGGATTATTTTGCTTCAGCGCAAGCACTTACAATGTATTCATGTGGTCTTATACTCAATATTTTCAGATTTAGCTCAAGAAAGGAAGTATTTGGTGGATTTTCCGCCATTTAAGACTCGCCCCTCTCGCTTCTGTGATGGAGTTTGTCACAGCTAATGATCAATGCGGGACAGAAGTAAACATACAAGGAATGGCTCTCAAGCGCTCTGTCTTCAAAAGATGGTCAGTGGCGGCTCCTCGCCTCTGCAATCTCAAATGCGGACAGGAGATCAGGTGCCAAAGCTATAACTAGAATCGAAAATACCAAATGTGTGAACTAAATAGCCGCACCAGGGAGGCGAGACCAGGGAATTTTCTTTCAACCCCTGGATGGTTTTACATTCAGCGACTGAACGGCAAAGGTATGAAATCAAAAGTTTATCTCTATGTTTGGTTGGTATTCCTTGAATTATTCTCTATCCTGGGCCGATCCGGTTCCTTCTCACCTGAAAGAACTTAAAATATAAAGAAACTAAAATATCTGCCTTTACTGCAGCTCCCTTAGGCTCTATCCCTGAATTACCGGCGCTGACTTGTCAAGAAATATAAGCAAGTGAAGGTAAATACACCATGGACAGAAAGTATTGGCTGGATCCAACTAGGAAAGGGAAGGCAGTACTGATTTACCATGTTATGGTTAACGAAGGTAGGTCCCATAAGTTTTGTTTGAGTTATTGTATTTTATGAATAGTTATCAGTATCATGAAAGTATTATAAATTATTCATGTACTATCATTAATATCACTATCGTAATATTTGGTTTGGACCAGTTCTATGGTGGATGCCTCTCGTGAGTTACTCTAACTTAGTCACTTCTTCTCTTTCTAAACTGTAGATATGGATGAATGTAAATTTAACATCAGCGGCTGCGACGTGAATGCAGACTGTACGAATACGTATGGTTCTTACATCTGCACTTGTAAAGTGGGATACACTGGCGATGGACACTCATGCTCAGTTAATTTTGAGGATGATCTAGTGGATGCCTTCCGAATAACTGCCTTAGCATTTTTTTTTTTTTTGGTATATCGTCTCATATCATTATACAGCATTACCCATGCAATGTTTTCGTAAAGTTTCCGTGATGTGCGTCTGGCTTGTTTCAAAGCTGTTGTGTTCATAGATTTAAAAAAAATCTTTGTGCTGAAATATACGAACAACAGATTGTATACTTGTACTTGTCACCACGGATTTACAGGAAATGGACGCAACTGTACGGGTACTAGATTCCTTCCTTTTTTTAAACCCCTCATATTAGAAAGAAAGGTACTGTCATCTTAGGAAGACTTGTTTTACCAGCATGCCTTAAAGAAAATAGCGACGGGTGTAGGCCTGAAGACAATGCCGACAATAACACAAATATATTAAATAAACATTGCGTGATAAAAAATCTTAATGACACAAATCGTTGTATTAGTGGTAAAAAATCTCAACTGGTAGAAGGCAGACTTGATGATTACTAGTGGGTAAGAACTAAGTATGTAAATTTTAACCTGGATATGCTGGAAATGGACAAAACTGTACAAGCGAAGTTAGTCTCATTGCAATCAAATCATGACCAGAATTTTCCAACATGACGCGTTGACTATAATGCCGCGCTATTCAGCCGCGTTACTAGAGAATTAGAAAATATATCACTCATGACCCGTTTAAGTTTAAGGATCCGTCAGGGACTCTTAGGTTTTGTTCTGACTTGTAAATGAAACATTTTAATAACTGATGCATTGTTATTCTGATTTGAACTTGGTCAGTAAACTAAGAGCAGAATCAGTTTATACAAAGTTTGGTTCCAGGACCTTAAACCTTCCTTTCTGTTTAAATTCTTTCTCCGTGTAATGTTTTCTTTCGACAACTTTCTAATTTGATGTCGATGGATGCAAAGGCAGCAATAACCTCTGTGACGAAATTGCAAATTGCTCCAATACTTTTGGGTCTTATAGTTGCACCTGCGAAGATGGATTTACTGGAGATGGACACTTGTGCTCAGGTAAAATGAAAACCTACAGTCGTCTCGAAGTACAATACTCAAATCGTTTCGCACGAAGGCAATGGAGATTTTGAAAAACAAAAAACAAAACAAAACAAACAAAAAAACCGGTTGCTTAACTTAATTCCTGGTCATTCACTTTATTTTTTGTATCCAAAAAGTTACATTGACATACCTACTGCTTCCAGATATCGATGAGTGCAGCAATGGAAGCCATATTTGTGATATGAAAGCCAACTGTACCAACACTAAGGGCTCTCGTAACTGCACCTGCAAGAAAGGGTTCATTGGAGATGGGCAATCATACCGAGGTAATTCAAATTAGCATCAGAATCCGACTCTACATAACAACTATCACCTTAGTAGCTGTTATTCCTTAGATTTTTTAATGCTGTTCCATCTATGAGTTGAATATGCTTAGTTATGTGGACAATTCTCTATCTAGCATTTATTTTACGAAACTCACGGAAGTCGCCTATCTTGTTTTTTTTGTTACAGCTGATATACTTTTCAGTGACATATTTTCGTGCGTTTATTTGTTTGTTTGTTTGGTGTTTTGGGGTGTTTTGCTTCCAGATATCGATGAGTGCAATAATGGAGACCATCTCTGTGACGTCAGTGCGAACTGTACCAACACTAACGGTTCCCACAACTGCACCTGCAGGGAAGGATACATCGGAGATGGACAGTCATGCCAAGGTAAGTTTGAGCTACCATCAGGCGAGCGAATAATGAATCAGAAATACGACCTCGCTCGCACGCAATATCAAAGAAGCCTTAGCATTAAACGAAGCATCTTTAGCAGGAAATATTAATCCTATTAAGCGCTACGTTTTGCATCATGTCTCCTTGCATGTTTATGCAAGGAGTCACAATTATCCGGCCACATTTTGCTTGTTTCAGAGCCATCATATTGGTGGGTTAAGAGATATTTGTGCTGAGATGTTTGTTTACAATATCTAATTCGTAAAACAGAAAAAGGAGAGACCTTTGTTTCATGCTTTGCAATGATTAATAGCATCGTGCAACTGAGAGTGTTCATCCATTTCAAGGTGACAAAAATAAAAAAGGAGTGCAAAATATATTTATGATGTCTCAGATATTGACGAATGTAAAGGAAATCACTCTTGTCACGTGAATGCTACCTGCACGAACACCGATGGATCGTACGTTTGTACTTGTAAGCCCGGATATACTGGAAATGGACACAATTCTACAGGTACTTAATGTCTTTTACTGTGACCCTTCAAATTCGAGAGAAAAGTAATATCCTTGCCCAAAGTGTATATTAATTATATCCTGTCATCAGTCTACGTCACTACGAGATGCACGCACATGCTGCTGGTCAGTGCTCGCTTGCTGGTCTAGATCTTCAAACCATCTTTTTTCAACTTCGTAATGCAAGGAAAATATCCGCAATCCTGCGCTCCTTTGGAATCCTTTCTACAAAATTCCAAGCTTAAGGTACGTGGAAGTCCATGATTTTTTGATTTGTCCACAAATCTCAGCGAAAATATCCTGATGGGCGATTCAAACAATGCCGCTCCTGAAATGAATGAATTGCACGAGGACACCTCACGAAGATCACAGAGTGCCGAGGAGGGCAGCCTTAACAAGGCTATTTTCTCAATTAACGAAAATATGACTAAGATGGCGGCCATTTTTGAGAACATGTGCGACACTAAAGGGCCACCGGCCAAGAAACGAAAGGATAGAGGTGAAGACAGCATGTCAGCCTCTGACCTAGAGTCAGAGGAGGAGGCCGGGCTTTCAACCTCTCATCACATGGATGATAATGTTAAGTTGTATGCTAGCGGTGAATTGGAGGACGACGATGCCGTCAAAGTGCTCACCGAGCGTAATAAAAACCCTAAAAAGGTCACCGACCAGAAAAGTAGCAAAGGAAAGATGCTCAACTCATTGACTGATGCCTATAACACTGAAGACGCCATCGGCGATGATTTGGATGAGAATGTGACAACTCTTGTCAAAAAGCGATGGGGTAAGAAATGAAATCCTAATAAAATCAAGACAATTGTTGAAAAGCACAAACGTCCGGTAAATTGTCCTGAACTCAAACAGATAAAGGTCAATCAGGAGATATGGGCGCAATTAAATGCCCGCCAGCGGAAAGCTGTTTTACAAACTGCCAATCCTCAGCAGCTTGTCAATAAGACAGCTATCATCAATTTACAAACCCCTCAGTGGATTACTGCAAATGCTGAAAATACACCAGAGCTTATAAATAATCTCGCCGATACCATTGCAATGTTGGGTCATGTACAGACCCAGATGTCTCAGTTAAGACGAGAGCAAATTAAGCCTGCACTAAGCTACGAGTATAAGTCAATATGCTCATTTGAAGTACCTGCTACTTCACAACAACTCTTTGGGGACGAATTGTCCAAGCATCTAAAGGATGCAAGGGAAACTAGTAAACTGAGGAAGGTTATAAAACCCAAAAACACTGCAAGCAACCGACCCCAATCGAAATGTGCCTGCCAGGAAAGACTCGTTTCAGGGAGATAGCCACCTTTCAAAAGCCGGGGCAATCAAGGCAAACAACAGGGCCAGAGAGCCACCAAGTGGTAAAAAAATTGAGAGAAATCCAAAACTCGGTAAGTATGTTTACACAAATTTTGCCACTCTTATTGAATTACCTTCATAGCCGATGTACCAGTTTTACAGCTGGGCAGGTGAAATTACACTACTCAGCTTGGACAAAACTAACTAGTGACAAGGATATCTTATCTGATGTCCTCGGAGTAAGCATCCAATGTGATGACACTCCAGTGCAACATAAACTCCCAACAAACAAGCACAATGAGAATGATACTATAAACATTAATCTGGAAGTTCAAAAATTGCCTTCGAAAGGGCTAATTGAAGAGGCTAGCTATTATCCAGAACAAATAAGCTCAACTATCTTTCTAATACCTAAGAAATATGGGACTCATAGACTTATTTTAAACTTAAAAAAGTTTAATAAGGTTGTTACTAACTATCATTTTAAAATGGATTCTCTTGGCACTATAACAAAATTGGCTACCCAAAATTGCTACATGGCAGGCATAGACATGAAGGATACCTATTACTCTATACCAATCAAGCAATCAGAAAGAAAGTATTTACGTTTTCACTGGGAAAATAAGACCTACCAGTTTTCCTGTCTGCCAAATGGGTTAGCTTGTGCCCCCCGGAAGTTTACTAAAATACTTAGGCCAGTGCTGGCCCACCTGCATACTAAAGGGTACATGTCAGTTGCTCACTTGGATGATGTTTATCTCCAAGCGCAGACATATGATCAGTTTATTTTGAATGTCACAGAGGCTATGCTGATTCTTGAGTAGCTTGGCTTCATTGTACACCCTGTGAAGTCTCTTTTGATCCCTTCCCATGAGATAGTAGTCCTTGGTTTTCTCATAAACTCAGTGACAATGACTATCAGACTTATCAATGAGAAAGCAAAAAGGAATATGCGATGCGTGCAAGGATGTTCAGCATGGCAAAATTACCATCAGAGAAGAAGCCAGAGTACTTGGTAAACTAGTATCAAGTTTCCCAGGGGTCATGCATGGTCCTTTATACTACAGACAACTCGAGGCTGACAAAACTGCAGCTCTTAAAAGAAATAAAGGAAATTTTGACTACTATATGACATTGTCACATGGAGCCCTTCAGGAGCTACAGTGGTGGGTTAGAAAAGTCGAAAAGTCCTTCTATGTAATTTACCACCCTAAACTTGAGCTCCTTATAACCACAGATGCCTCACTCTTTGGGAGGGGTGCTCATTGTGGGGAGATCTCAACTGGAGGAAACTGGTCTTTCTCTGAATCCCAGAATCATATTAATCAGCTAGAAATGCATGCTATTCTACTGGCTCTGAAAACCTTTGCAAAAGAAAAGAAAAATTTCCATGTCAGAATAATGTGTGATAATACAACAGCTGTCAGTGTGTTAAATCATATGGGTTCTAGCCATTCGCATAGCTGTAATCTAATGACAAAAGAAATTTGGGAATGGTGTACGGACAGGGGAATCTGGCTGAGCGTTGCCCATATACCAGGAAAGCATAACTTGGTTGCTGATTTTGAATCCAGGAGAAATGAGAGAGAGTCAGAGTGGATGCTAGACAAAGATGCCTTGTTTCATGCCTTAGAAAAATTAACGTTCCTGCCAGAAATTGACTTATTCGCTTTTCGCATTAATAATCAGTTTCCAAGTTGTGTTTCCTACAAACCAGATCCAACTGCTAGTGCTATAGATGCATTCTCATTGGATTGGTCGGTGCTGAAATTATATGCATTTCCCCCCTTTAGTGTCATTCCAGCCTGCCTAAGCAAAATGGTATCAGATCAGGCAGCAGGAATTGTTGTTCTCCCAGATTGGCCAACTCAGAGTTGGTTTCCCAAAGTTCTGCACATGATGGTCAAGGAGAGAGTGCTGATAAAAGCAAGAAAGGAACTTCTGTTTCTACCGAGCCACCCGTCCGAAGTACATCCCCTGTGGGAAAAACTCAGTCTGATGGTATGTCTATTATCAGGGAAACCTAAATCGCATTGGGCTGTCCTCTAGTGCACAAAAAGTGGTAATGGCATCATGGAGGCCTGGTATTTCGAAACAGTATGATTCCTACCTCAGAAAGTGGTCTTGCTATTTGCAAGGATAATGGCATTAACAGATGTCATCCGACCATTACCCAGGCAATTGAATTTTTAGTATCTCTCTACTCTTCAGGACTTGGCTATACTGCTGTAAATTCGGCACGCTCAGCACTCTCAGCGGTGATAATCATTGATGATGGGAGTAAATTTGGGGAGCACCCTTAGTTTGTCGTTGTTTATAAGGGATTTATGAACTTAGGCCTGCATTGCCTAGATACAGCGAGATTTGGGACGTTAATATTGTTTTGGACTACTTCAGGACCATGAAGTTGGCCTAGGAGTTATCGTTGAAATATTTTTCGTTAAAATTGACAATGTTGTTACATCTAACAACTGGCCAACGAGGCCAGACGGGTTCATTTATTTGACATCAATCATATACGAGCAGTTGGGGACATGTATAGGATTACCGTCATGGACAAGCTAAGGCAATCAAAGGCAGGAAAGCACCTGGGGCCTATCGAACTTTTAGCCTTTAAAGAGGACAAAAACTTTGTGTAGTGGAGCACCTGACTGAATACCTTAGTAGAACCAAGCCACTAAGGAAGGAGTATTCCCAGTTGCTCTCAACCTACATCAAGCCTCATCATCCTGTTTCGCGGGACACTGTATCTAGATGGACAAAGGCAGCTATGAAATCAGCAGGAATTGACATCACTGCCTATTCTGCACACAGTACCAGATCTGCGTCCACTTCGTCTTGTAAAGCTAAGGGACTTGCGATACAAGAAATTTTGAAAGCAGCAGGATGGCTCAGCTCTGGAACTTTTGCACGTTTCTATGAGAAGCCGGTCGATAGAGCAGCAAATTTTGGACACACGTTATTGGAGTGAACAATGATTCACATCTGTAGCCCCTTTTGACAATAAATGTCGTTATTGTTGTTGAACTATGTCTGATTTTGTTGATAACTCATGGCACAGGAATTTGAAGTCTCATGTGACACCGTAATGACGTAGACTGATGACAGGATAGAATTACAAAATTAAACGAGACTTACCTGTAAGTTGAAGTTTGGTTGGGATTCTCTCCTGTCATCAGTCCGGAACGAAGGAGTAACATCCCAACCCACCCACCCTTCTCCTTCGTTCCTTATCCTGTGCCATTCACGTTGAAGACTGATCAGCAGCATGCGCGCGCATCTCATGTGACTCCTTCGTTCCAGACTGATGACAGGATAGAATCCCAATCAAATTTCAACTTACAGGTAAGTCTCGTTTAATTCTGTAATCATATCATAATATTCTAAGTGGAAAGGGAAAACATTGTGGGCCTGTTGGCGAGGCAGACAATAATGTAATTCCAAATGCCAGACTGACAGCAAGCAGTATTTTCACTTATCGTGATATTATGCAAGAGTGTGAAATGTTGTTATTCACAAGTATGGTTATTGACTTTATGGTGGGACCGAAAGTCTCGTGACCAGTGAAACAGAATTATATATATTGCAAAGTTGAAGAAAAAAACACTCATCAGTTAAACGTTGCGATTTTTGTGGTGGTTCTGAAAAAACCGTCTCTTATACGGCCTCCGTCAAATGACCACAAAACGAATCCCGACCACACGAGCAGAGCTTTTTGGTAAATGTAGCGTCTCAATAATGGGACAGTAAACGAAACAAAACATGCTGATATCACGAAAGATTGTGATCAGTTAGCGAACAGCGAAACCAGGGTGATATTTACCCAGTGAAATAAGTGATTTCCGCCGATAGGAATGAAATCGTACATGTAACTTACAACATATAAATGCTAAGAAGTCGAAGTATATTGCAAAATTAAAAGCGCGTATAAATACAGCGAGGTTTACTCAACCGATTTTGGCGTCCTTTCTTTGTTTGGTAAACCCTATGTTTCAAACACAAAGAATGTCGACGTGAGGTTTAACACGAATTTCGTTCTTATAAACATGATTCGCAATCAAAGCTAATGACTTATGTTAAACAGAAGGTTAGATCTTGCTGTTTATTGATCGTTTAATTGTTATGATGTGATATTAAGACTATATCCAAACACGGAAAAATTTCGCAGAAAGCGACTTAGCATCCTCTAGGAGTCCCTGAAGGGCAAACGGATCAAACTTAGAATGAGTTAGAGTAATAAGTCGCATGTCAGCGATGTTCCCTCTGACGATCGCGTTCGATAATTCATTAAAACTAAGGGTTTACCAAACAAAGTAAGGACGCCAAAGTTTATTGAGTAAACCTCGCTCTACATATACTATGTCTTAGCTTTTATTTGATGTAAGTTTCACACATAACGTCCTTAGTCAAATCGCCACCGGTGGCGATTTGAATTTGAGTGCAGGCAAGTTTTGTGGTGGCGAGTTTGTTGTGATGGCGAATTGACCGTAAAATCCATCAGACCTCTCACGGACCCTTAAAGTTTAGCATCACATTTCCCTCGTTTTACTGATCGTTATAAAAATGCGAAATGACATACCATTTTTGACAGTTTTCGTTTAGACTTGATGTAGATCTAGACTTTGGTTCGTTCTCTGCTCATTGGCACCACCTTATCATTCTGTTAAACTTTAAAAAACTTTAGTCGCACACGTCGCATTCGTCATGTTGTTCCGCCTGTTACAGGCACGGCATTCATAAAAAATGCAGATTTTTCGAGGACTCCCTCATTAAAAAGCAGGCGTTAATCCAGCGGAATAAGTTGGGGTATTAATTAGTTTTATAGTTATGCGTGTTACAAGGATATAAATTTCAGCAAGATATGTTTGTTTGCTTGGTTTTTTTTAGAGGGACTTACTTCTATGAAATTGTCACGATATTACTTTTACCTCCAGATATGGTTGAGTGCAGCAATGGAAGTAATCTCTGTGGCATTCTATATTACAGTATGTCAGCACATCATCCATAATTGTTTAAGGACATCTGGCCTGAGCAGATCTAGCCTCGACATATTTAAGGTTAAAAGCCCATAAGAGCCGATAATCAATTCTTTTCGATGTTGGTGAGGACGGGGGGCTATAAAGAAAAATCTCTTGCAAGAGAGGATATCCTCCTTCGTTGCGTGGTAATTTTTTTCATTATTCCTTAAGGGTGAGCACGATTTTAGTTTTCATTGTTATGAAAATAAGAAAGGTTGTTTTTGTTTCTAAAGAATCATTGCAAGGAAGATTCAAAAACGTCTTGCTGCGTGACTATCATTATAAGAAATAAACATCACCATTAATATCGAGAACTATGCAGAAATGTGTAGTTGCCTTTCAATAAAACGACTAACATTGTCTGCTGTGGCTGCAAACGCATTTCAAAAAGGAAATTTTAATAACACCACGCTTTTTGAATTAAATAGTTTGTACTCTTCCGCTATGGCGGTTAACGCACACCGCCATTGAAGATAACGGTTATGATTTAATAATGATAATCAGAATTATAATATTTATTATTAATAAAAATTAATATTTATATTGCGCAAATTAACATGTGGATATGATGAAATGCGCATCACAACACTTTTCGGGGGACTTTGGCTGGACTGCATCAGCAGTTTAGAATCAATCGAAGGAAACTTATTTGAAGATGCCCCCTCCCCCCAATTCCCAGTAAACAGGCCAGACCACATCATAGTAATCACGTGAGTGGGTTCTTTAACGTCCCCTGCCTAACTAAATTAACTAATTAATAGATGTAGGAGACGGGGCCTACGGTTTATTCGTTATTATCCGAGAAGACTAGAAAGTCCATCCATTTCTTGATATTATAGAAAGGTAGCGCATTCTCCTCAGTTACTTTAAGACCTTGAGTGTTGGTCCGGCCGGGACTCAAACCATCGACCTCGACCTCCCGCACAACAGTCCAGCGCTCTAACCAATTGAGCTAACCGGGAGGTGGTTTTAAGTGAAGAAGAAAAGAATAACTGACGTTGTGGTAGCCTATTATGATCTTTACCCTTTGGAGACAAATTTGATACACCAGCTCTATTATTTCACTTATGAAAAAAAAAAAAAGAGAAAACCAATAACTTTAAACGATAGCTTTCAAATCAAAGTCTTCCAAAGTTCTAACGATGTACGAAAGCCTTCTTCGATTTTGGATGATTTCGCTAAGCATGCATTTCTCTTTTTCTTTTCAAACCTAGATGGCATGGAGTTCACTTAAGACGTGCAGAGTTTCTCAGTTATCATGCATATTTTAAGAATGCAGACACCTTTTTTAACTTATTTGTACGTCTTTCTTTGTTTAAGTTAATTACTTAGTTGTGTTAACTCGTGTCCACGAAGTAATTTATAACCTAATAATGATACGAAATTATTAGAAAACTGAATGAAATACAAGTAGAAACCCCTGTATAGGTTTGATTTGTGTAAAGTAAATTAAACATTTGCTAGCGAATAGGATTTTTATGCTCCTTATAACTTCCTCATTTGTTGTGGTTCTTAAGTTGCTATGAAAGCATAGACACTTCACCATTTACATGGCAACCGTCACTAGGCCCAAACCGAACATGCGCTCTCAGTCTTGGGCACCCCAGATAACGTGAACAGTCTAGTGGGTCCAGTTGCCCCAAAAGTTGCTTACAGAGTTTCAATTTTTTTCCCTCCCAGCCCGGCCCGGTTGTACATGTGTTTGGCGTTTGTTTTGCCCTCACCTTCCCTGGGCCAAATTCAAGCAATTTCATTTTTTAATGTTGTTACTGGATTGAACTTATTTTGCTAAGAACTGGCTTTGGGTTTTTACCCATAGTCCTTTGTGTTCAACCTTGGCTTGCTTATTGACCCGTGGCCCAGCAAACAGAGCTCAGGCAAAGCAGCATGACCAGCACTTACTTTCAAGCGGGAAGTTATAAGAAGAGCATAAATGGTTTATCTAAGCTGATACTTACTTTATTACGGTACTATTGTCTGCGCTTACATTTTGAGGACCAAAAACGTGTTATTTTTTATCATCCTTCTGCTCTACCGGGTATGTGCGATTCCTTCCATCATTACCGAGTCCTTCAATAGGGACCTTAAGATTTGAGGACGGCGTCTTCTTCTGGGACTTCACGGCATATAAAGGCCTGGGGCGAGGACGCCGTTCTTTGTGCGGGAATTTAGACTTAAGAAAAGGTAAATAAGACGCGAACTTTTTCCAGCCCCTGGTCGAGAATAGCGTCCTTCAGGAAAGCTCCGGAAGAACGTCTGTTAAGTTTTTGCGAGGAAATAATCAATGAGGATGAATTTCTGTTGTTGTATGATGTTAACGAGTCGAAAAATCCACAGTATCTTTATTGGAATTATGAAAGATTTACATTGCAAGATAAAAGTGAGACTGAGTGTAAGACAGATTTTCGCTTCGAAAATTACGACATCCCTCTCTTGGTTGATGTTCTTGGCTTACCTGACGAAATATAATTAAAATCCTGAGGTTAGCTGGTCTCTTATAAAGTATAAAAAATTAATGCAATGGAGGCTTTCGAAATGAGTATTCTTCGTAGTGGGATGAAACTGGCTTTAAAGGTAAGCCGAGAAAACAAGCATCTTCGATATATCTCTTCTCAAGTCGCGGAAACGGCATGAGAGTAACCATTAAATTACCAATTCATGAATAAATCGGTAAACATGGCAAACAGGAGGAAAATGTATTGAGACTTTAAAAGAAAGATCGCAGCGCTCGAAAACTTTTTATTAGGCTCGCTGTAGAAACTGCGAGTTTGACTTCTGATTATAACTATACTCTACTTACATCAGCCGACCTCTCACATGACATGATAAATTGATGCTAAACATGATAAATTTTTTCCATTCTGTTTATAAGGAAAACATGTGGAGTCTACTTACTCGGAACTGGAATCCATCGTCTATCTCTGAAAAAACAAGGACTGTTAACCACAGATTATACAAAATAACAGCGAAAACGGCGATATAAATTAATAATTTCAGCTCCAAAACCAAACAAATACTCACGTTTTGTGCACGACGGGAAATTTAAAAAATGGCGTACTCACCACATCTGAAACATTGTCCCATTCACACACAGACATGCGCAATGTCATTTTTAGGTGAAAACGAACTTCCGGTGGCGTCCTAGACAGGTGACGTCCTCAAATCGTAAGGTCTCTAATTTCTTCTTTCTTAGGGCTGATGGCAAATTTAAAAAAAGTAAATACATTTCTTGTTTTTTCAAAGTAACACTCGAGACAATCATACTACTACGAAAAGTTGCGACATTTATGGATAAGTTCTAAAACCGTTTCACGACTAAAAAAAGAATTGTTATATATATCCTCAAGGAACAAACAGGAACAAGAAATTTATTATTGATAATGTTTTTTTTTATTATTGTTGTAACTGCAACTACGGTAACAAGAAGGCAAATGCTGACAACAGCCTCCTTTTAAGACGTTTTGAATTTCTGAAAGAAAAAAACTCCACAGAAAAGGTGTTGCATCTTCAAAGGTAGGCTAGTTTCTTTAACACTAGTCAACACTCTATGAAGTAAGACACTACATTTAAATAATCTAGAGAATACAACTTCTTCCCCTTTAAAAACAGATGACGTGATGATGATGAAACACCAAATACTTGGGAAACCTATAATAGGTAGAAGAGGAGAATAACCTATATAAATACTTTGACATAAAGCATTAAACAGCGTAACGAGCTTTATTTTGCAATTAGATAGTCATTAAGTCTATTCGCGTGGTACTTTTCAAGGGAGATGCGATACAATAGATAGAGTTAGGAAGATGGTAAAATTTGAGCTTGGTTGTGATGCAAAGAAATATGCTATTCAATTTTGCCAAGGGTTCGAGACAAAGCCGGAAAAGATCTAAGTTCCGACGATGAATCGAATTGGGTAACCATGCTCAATTTTTGTAAAATAGCGGTCAAACGTCGGGCATGCGAGAGGGAATGAATTCTTGCCGACTGCATGCGAATTTCCCTGGCGAAATGTCAAATGAAAACACAAGAAACAGCCGCTTTCTCGCCAAAAAAAAAAGCGAAATAAATATCGAACCGTTCACAGAAATCTTCCAAAGGAAACAAAAGTAGGGAAAAGCATAACTCCAGACTTTTCGAGGACACAGCATGTTCAAGTACGGATATTCTGTTCTTTGCTCTACAAAGAAGTTGTACGCTTTTAAAATATCGTGGCTCACTGTTCGTGTGGTTATGTTTTAACTCGTGTGAGACAATTTGCTTCTGACATCTAGTCATTATCTATTCATTATACCATTACCGGCGTAGGATGTTATGCTGACAAATTCTTTTGCAAATATGAAGGTCTCAGCTTCCGGAATTAATATTTTCCATTTAGCAAAGTAGTGGATCGCATCATATTATAGTGAGTTGTATGTCAGTGCACGTAAGGTGACGTTCTTACCTCTTGCACATAATCATAATTAGTATCACTGCCTTAGTTGGGGGTACACGTTTCCCGTTTTTCCATCTGCTGGATTTAAGGGGTTTTTGTGTCCAGTATCGGTGTGTTTTCGGTGTCTTGGCTCTTTTCAATCATATATATTAAGAGTACAGGACGCCTTTTATTCCAAGTATTTTTATTATATTTAATTTAATGGTTTTCAGTGGATTGCAACAAATTCATAGTTTAACTTATTGAAATCGCCCAGACTTGCTGGGGATTCGCGTCTATGAAATGCTTCACACACTAATAGCGATACGAAAATACAGTAGGCCAGAGTAAAATACATAAAGGGATCCGATTCGATGTGTGTACACTGACTGTAATATGTTATAGCTGATCATTGATTCTTTGGGTCGCTAATACATGCGTGTGTCGTGATGGAGAAAAGCGCGTTATTCCTTCTAATTATTCTGCGCTACGGGATGTATGCGATTCATTTTTATGTCAACAACTGATGAAAAGTCTAAGAAAACCATTTACGTTCTATTTTACTAAATGTTACACTCACGATACTCATACCGCTTCAACAGTTGTAACATTTCTTTCAAAAAATGTCAAACTTCCAAGACTGAAGAAAAAAAAAAAAAAAAAAGCAGCCATTTTTATTGTCAAGGACCAGATAGGAACAACACCTAAATGATTAATTACAGGTTATATATTACCTATTGTCACTGTCACTACGGTTGTAAAACGACAAATGTCGATGGCAGAATCGTTTTTAAGATGTTTTTAATTCCTCAATTAAAAACCCTAGAGAAAGCCTGCTGCACGCTGAAAAGGTAGGCCAGTTTTCTTTGATGCTACCATGTTAAAACTCTGAAAATGAAAGACTTCATTCAAATCATCTGGATACAACTAATAATAATGTGCTTATTCCTTTCTGAAGGTAAAAAGAAAAGCATTATCCGAACAAATAAGATGGGATTCCCGCTCCTGAAGAAAGCGAAAATCGAGAGCGAGAATTTTTTTTTTTTTTTAACGCCGTCCTTGCGGTAGAATAAAATTTTGAAATGGACATTTTATGGAAAGAAGTTACCTAATAATGATACTAAATTATTAGAAAACTGAGTAAAATACAAGTAGAAACCCGTGTATAGCTTTGATTTGTGCTAGGCAAATAATTTATCTAAGCGGATACTTACTTTATAATGGTACTATTGTCCGTGCGTGCATTGTGAGGATCAAAAACGTGTTATTTCTTATTGTTATTCTACTCCACAGGGTGTGTGCGATTCCTTCCATCATTACCGAGTCCTTCATATTCTTCTTTCTTATGGCTGATGGCAAATTTAAGAAAGTAAGTGTTTCTCAAAGCAACACTCGAGACACTCATGCTACTACGAAAAGTTGCGACTTTAATAGATAAATTCTAAATCGTTTCACGACTAAAAAAGGAATTGTTGTTATGTATCCTCAAGAAACAAACAGGAACAAGAAATTCATTATTGATAATGTTTTTTTCTTTTGACTATTTTAACTGCAACTACGGTAACAAGACGGCAAATGCTGACAACAGCCTCCTTTTAAGACGTTTTGAATTTCTGAAAAAAACATAAAAACTCCATAGAAAAGGTGTTGCATCTTGAAAGGTAAGCTAGTTTCTTTAACACTTGTCGACACTCTATGAATGAAAACACTACATTTAAATAATTGAGAGAATACTACTTCTTCCCCTTTAAAAATAAAAAAGTTAAAAAGTTTCCGAGCGAATAAGATCTGATGATTTTCCGCCCATGAAGAAAATTAAACTTTAAAGCGATTAGTTTTGAGTTTTATATTCCTTGCCTAGATTTCGCATTTTATCATTTTCTGTCAAGAAATAAGATGGTAAAATTGACATGATATCACTAAATATCTAAATAACAGAGAACGCAATTTTTTTTTAATCGACAGATTCGAGACATGATATTTACATGACATTTTTTCAAACTTTTCGTCCATTTATAATGATGACATTCTCTTCATTACATCTCGAATTTTACGTGTGCGATGCAGCACATTGGACGTGAATGAGGCATAACTGATCGCCAAAGGTGACAAGAAACCTTTACATTCTGAAATTTGGCCAGAGCCTAAGGAAATTCAAATGGAATTGCTTTTTATTGACGTTCTACAACTTTCTACGAATTTTTGTGAGGTGCAAAGTTTTGAAATACTTTTCTTCTTTAATGTTGCGGATGAGAGACGCCAAACCAGTTTTTAATTAATCTAACCTAAAGTTTTGCGAATAAAAAAAAAACAACAAACAAAGCAAAACAAAACAACATTATTCAAGTAAACTAACAGTATTTAGTAGAGGGTCAAAAAAGGAATAGTCCCTTTGGCTCTATAAAGCCAATGCGGTGCACCTTTTTTTATATTTTCGCTGTTTCTCAGAATTTTTGTTCTGTCACTTAACAACGACTTTATGTAAATATCAAGGTTAGGTGTCCAAGATGGAAAAATCGAAGTCGCCCAAACTTTGTTACATTAAATCCCTTATAAAGCTCTTTTAGGAAATACAAGATTCGGTTTCTTGTATATGATATTTTCCAAAAATATAATTTTTTGAATTTTCACCTCCGAGAGGCCCTTATACTACCAAAAAATGTGTTTCGCATCCTCTCGTGGTGAACAGAAACGGAATCAAAAACCATGACTATTGCGATATAAGATAATTCTATGACCCTTCCATTGTATGAAAACTTTGTTGTAATTTCAAAATATTTCAATCTGAATTTTTAATTTGTTTTCATATCATGATAATCAGGTGAAAATAACCGTCTTGGTTTTCTGCTAAAAAATTAGTTTGGATGGAAGTGAGTTTTGAGATTTGCAAATGTGCTTTTTTAAAAGTGGATTGACGATTTGACACTTTACAAAATAGTAATTCTCTCTATTGGAGGCCAGAGGAAGTTTTAAGACTAAATTTCAAAGTCAAAAAATAAAACTCCTTTCTTGATTAGAAAACCAACTGTCAAAACCGAAAACAAGCATAACATCTCTTATGACGGAAAATAAAAGATAAATAGGCTCTTTGCAGGACTTAATCACGTGCTTGGATACCACATAGCAACGCACTGCTGGTGAGTAAGCAAACCCGCGTCCCGCTCATCGTGGCGATCAACTCAAGCGAAACGAACTTTGACATTTTGGTCGAAAACATCTCAAACGCTTGTTGTTTAAGAACGAAAAACGAGATTTATTGTGACTTTAGTTTCATCGAGCTTGAATTTCGCCTGATTTACCTTTGCTCTGGGAGTAAAGGCCAGCCAAAAGCCCAAGTATAAGACAAGATATGGTCGATTCCCCAAGAACGAGTGACGGTGAGTTTCTTTGTTAACAGTCGTATTTCAATCTTATAAACGTAATGTCGTTCGATACAGAAAACAGTTTCTAGTGTTAAGAATTACATTTGCTTGAATCCAGAAAATTATGATCTGTATTTCCGATTTTGCGTGTTGAATTCTTTTGAGTTCGTTGAACGCAACTAGTGTTCACACTCTCGCTCGTTTTCATTTTTGTCGCAACTGAGTGGCCAAATTCCCATCTTGGTATTTCGTAATCATAATATTTTCGCCAACCAATTGCGGATTCACAACTGACTACAATATTTTGTTCTGTTTTATAACCTGCCAGCAAGAAAAAACGTTGCTGTGCTTTGCATTGTTGTGTTCCACAATGTAAAAATGACACCCGTTACAACAGCTCGTTGTCTTTTCATCGTTTTCCTAAGAAAGACGAACAACTCAGAGCAGAGTGGATCGTAAAAATTCGACGCACATCGTGTAAATATCCAAGCTCAGCAAAAAACTTAAAGCCTTTGGTTGTGTGCCTGCAGCCAGATTCTTTCTGGGTATACGCTTCAACCTCAGAAAATGTAAGGTCAGGAAATACGGACAAGTCGGCATAAACAGCTAGAGGAAAGAAATAGTGGTCTATAGAAATATCACCTCCAATTCAATGTAATTCTTCTAGAATAAAGATAGCTGGCGTAAAACTTCGTTTCGTATTGATAACACAAGATAAAAACCAACAATGTATTATTATGAGTCAGTAATTTCCAAGACTGATAAAGCGAGCGAGAATGTAAACAACACTAGTTGTGTAGTAAATGGCTTGAACCCGGGGGTAACATGTGAGGGTGTAGTCTGATCGTCCGGGTGAGTGTAGACCTGAAAAGGACTGTTGTCGGTGGTAGTGACTGACGTTTCGACAACCCGTGCGGAAGTCATCAGCAGAGTCAAGTGAATGATTGTTGTCAGTAGAATGTTCTTATTCCAGTTCGTGTGAAATGATCGGTTGGTTTTGCCGTGATGTTATTGGCTGTAAGACTCAAATGACGTAAGTCGGTCGTGATTGGTCTGTTTCGATCTGTCAGTAAAGTTAGGTCGTTCTTTTTCGGTCGTTTGTGATGTTTATGTCGTGAATGAGTCGTTTGTATGGATCGGGTAGTTGTTGACATCTGTTTAGGGGAGTCTGTTCTAAGTTAATAAACCAGCTTACCAGAGTCAGTCGTTGAAAATAGTCAATGCTGTAGGTTAGGCATTGCGCAGAGTCCCAGTCAATGTTATGGTTGGTAAGTCGATGGTGTTCAGCAATGTGATTGCTGACATCACCTTTTCTCGTCGCCCGTCTGTGTTCAGTCAGTCTTGTTGTGAGGTTTCTGCCAGTCTCACCAATGTAGGAGGCTTGGCAGTCGGAACAATTGATCCTATAAATCGTTCCCTGTCTGTTCCTCGGTTCGTCTTTGTTTTTAACGTTGGTTAGTAACTGACGTAGTGTGGTGATGGGTTTGTGGGCGACGCGGATATTGAAGGGTAGTAAGATGCGCGAGATATTTTCAAACATGTCTTTTATGTACGATATGGTTGCTGTAGTCGTAGGGGTTGCCGTGTCGTTTGTTTCGGTAGTGGTAGTGGGTCGGTGAGTGTTTCGTCGGATGAAGTCGTTGCTGTAGTTGTTCTTCGTAAAAACACGATGAAGGTATTTGTTTTCGTCGGATAAGCTGTCTGCCGAGTGGCATGCTAGTTGTGCGCGTCGTGTTAGAGTTCTGATAGTTGTGGCTTTGTGTGATGTAGGGTTGTAGGATGACTCGTCTAGTAATCTGTCGGTGTGTGTCGGTTTCCTGTAAACTGTCGTCCGTAATGAGTTGTCGTTGTGGCTTACCAGGCAGTCTAGAAAAGGAAGTTTGCCATTTTCTTCGACTTCTCTGGTAAACTGTATGTCAGTGTTTTGTTTGTTAAGGTGGGGGTGGAATGCGTCAATTTCGTCGTGTAGAACGGCGGTGAATGTGTCGTCAACGTAACTTAGCCAAAGCGGTATCGTTTGTCGGCAAGTCGAAAGGGCGCGTTTCTCGATGTTCTGCATCACAATTTCTGCTATAACAACAGAAACTGGAGACCCTTACCGTTGTGCTGAAAGTGAGTAGACGTTAGGCAAACGTTTAGCAAGTCCATGATGTGAATTCCAGAGAATCACATGGTAGCGTCGCTTAGTAGTGGAAGGATAGCTATTACATAGAGCTCCAAAACGAACGCACAAGCACCACATGTAACAATCCCAAGTGTTTTAATTTTATGTGATACAAAATGGAACGTAGCCAGGTAGCGATAAATAAGGTAGTTGCTGAATACTTGGTGTGATTGCGATAACAAATGTGATATAATTATGTGTGTGTGGTTCAAACTAGAAGGTAACAGAAAACGAAACGAAGCTAATTAATTGACCTACAAAACGATGACACAGCACAGTGACCTATTCTTGAAATCAGCTGAACTAATAATGAAAGAAAAGATAAACTAAATCGAGCATAAACAATATAGGTAACTTGCTTTGGTAGAGCTCCTAGCGTACTTGAAAAGCGCGGGTAGCGGAGTAGACAAAACAATTTTACACTGAGTAGCGGAGCGCACGACCTCTTGCCAGCGATCAAAAAATGGTTCTCTCTTTGTCGCAAGCCCGTAATATGAGCGAATGACTGACATAACTTGCGTAACATTTTCACACCAGTTACAGTAATCGACAAATAGCGCTATTTATTGCTTAAATAGCGCTATCTACTGCGAGGATCGTGCATCATACGTATCTAATACCGCAGTTCAAAATATATGAACTTCATATATTTCATTGTATCCAAAAATAAACCGTAACGTAGATAAACATTAACTAAGCATAGACAATAGGCGGTTAAGCAATAATCTAAAGGACAAAGAAAATAAATAGCGTTTCACAACTAACACATAATGTCGTCTGTCGATAGCGGTATTTGGTCAGTAGATTGTCGGATTGCAGTCTCAGTGCATTGTAATGCCAATTGACGGGCGACGAGGAAAGGTAATGTCAGCAATCACATTGCTGAACACCATCGACTTACCAACCACAACATTGACTGGGACTCTGCACAATGCCTAACCTACAGCATTGACTATTTTCAGCGACTGACTCTGGTAAGCTGGTTTACTAACTTAGAACAGACTCCCCTAAACAGATGTCAACAACTACCCGATCCATACAAACGACTCATTCACGACATAAACATCACAAACGACCGATAAAGAACGACATAACTTTACTGACAGATCGAAACAGACCAATCACGACCGACTTACGTCACTTGAGTCTTACAGCCAATAACATCACGGCAAAACCAACCGATCATTTCACACGTACTGGAATAAGAACATTCTACTGACAACAATCATTGCGGTTTTCACCTGCCTGGTACATATTTATTTTGCTCACATTTGTCTTGTGGCCCGGCCAAACTCATGCAACATTTGAATGCAACCACTTGCGACAGTGTTGTGCGCGAAGTGTTGCGCACGTTTGGTCACCCTGTGGCAACTTTCAGGCACGCCTTCAATTTTTTCGGCACGACTTCAACTTTCTGGCACACCTTCAATTTTCTTGTAAGACTCTATCATTCTGGCACGCCTTCAATTTTTTTCCGGCACGAATTTTACTTTGTAGCATGACGTCAGCTTTCAGCAATTCTTTTTCACTGGTATTTTTTTGACTTGCGCGAGAGGAATCGCCGAATAGGAGGAACTGTTCGTAGTCTGTTAGATGACGGGTAAAACGCTTCAGGATTTTTATTTAAAAAACGGAGAATACCTGTAATCAGGAGCTTCTGGATTTCAGTTTAAAAGTTTTTTTTTCTCGGTCAATATGACCAGATCATTTCTTTCAAAGTTTTCTTTACATAAGAATCTTTTTACTTAGCATTTAGAACCAATATTTCTGGGTGGATATTTTTCATACTTGTATATACATTATTCTTAGGTCGCGTAAAGCGTTTGGAATTCATCAGGAGAACACAATAAAGAGTTATTACATCAAAAAAGGATTACAATATCATGGGTGAAGCATATCAAATTCATAATTCGACAGACGCTGAAAGATCCTTTAAAACTCAAATATTTGAATAAAGCTCAATAAGCGTTTTTCTGTTCTTCTTAACATTGTGTAAATTTTGTTCTTACAAAATAAAACTGTGAAGCAATAGTTTAATGTGGATGAGATATGATTGCTATATGTCTTTATCTAGTACACAATCAATCTTTTTAGAGAAAAACGACATTTTTTCCTTTCAAGATAAGCTCTCACAATGTTCTCACGTGGTCTCATTTTCAATGTTTTCAGATTCAGCACAAGAAAATAAGTATGTGGTGGCTGTTCCGCCATTTGAGATTTGCCCTTTTCACCTCTGTCATGGAGCTTGTCACAGCTATTGATCAATGCGGGACAGAAGTAAGCATAGAAGGAATGGCTCTCAAGCGCTCTGTCTTTAAAAGATGGTCAGTGGCGGCTCCTCACCTCTGCCATGTCAATTGTGGACAAGAGATCAGGTGCCAAAGCTATAATTACGATCGAAAATACCAGATATGTGAACTCAATAACCGCACCAAGGAGGCGAGACCAGAGAATTTCCTTTCAGCCCCTGGATGGTTTTACATCCGGCGATTAAACGGCAGAGGTAAGAAATCAAAAGTCTATGTATTTCGGTTTCTTCTCACTTGATAACACTTAGAATATGAAGAAAATAAAATAATTGTCTTTATCATATGACCCGTCCGACCCCGCTCGCGCAATTCCATAGAAAACCATACTAAAAGCTGACGTGTGCATGGCCGGACGGGTTGACGTGCGTCGGTCCGGAAAAAAAGCCGCCCTGCTGCCCTCGCGTATCTTTGTTGAAAAAACTTAAAAGAAAGAGAAATGAGAAAAAAGGTCTCGTTTTTCAAGGAACTGCGAATTTCTTGTTCTGACTTGAAAAATAAAGGAAAAATTGTAGTTGCTGAGTTTTTTTTGTGCTTGTGTGGCAGTGTGCTCGTCTATCGCGTCCTATTTTAGGTTGAAATATTCAACACTAAGTCGTCATTTTATAAAATGCTTATTGACTGAGTTTGGTCGGGCCGGTCATAAGGCACGGACCTCGCTGCACTTGGTCCTTACGTCATGACCTTGAACCAAATATTTTTCCGTGCGGCCCTCTCACTTAGTCAATAAGTATATATATCATTGCAGCTCCCTTAGGCTCTATCCCTGAATTACCGGCGATGTCTTGTCAAGAAATAAAAGCGAGTGAAGGTAAACACACCATAAGCGGCAAGTATTGGCTGGATCCAACAGAGAAAGGGAAGGCACAACTGATTTATTGCGACATGGTTAACGAAGGTAAGTCCCATAAGTTTTGTTTGAATTGTTTTAGTTTGCACGGAGTTGTCAGTATCACGAGAGTATTATAAACTATACTGTCGTTATCACAGTGGTTACTTTTTGAGTTACTTTATGTTATCAATAGAGGCTGATAGTTTCGAAAGAAACTGTTTGGGGCTGCGTCGGTGGGAGTAACGAAATAATTTGGATATATCAACAAAGTTGAAATGGTAAATTGGCCACCGTAATGATTACAAAAGCTGACGTTTCGAGCGTTAGCCCTTCGTCGGAGCGAATAGAGGAATTGTGGGTTGTGTGTGCTTTTAAAGGCAGAAAATGGAGCTACGTTATTGGTGGGTGCATGGCAACGAGAAAAACATGAATAAATTAGTGGAATGAAAAGCGTTCATTGATTCCTGTGGGATCATCTTTCAAACCGGCAGTCTCAATCCCACAGGGATCAATGAACGCTTTTCATTCCACTAATTTATTCATGTTTTTCCGTTGCCATGCACCCACCAATAACGTAGCTCCATTTTCTGCCTTTAAAAGCACACACAACCCACAATTCCTCTATTCGCTCCGACGAAGGGCTAACGCTCGAAACGTCAGCTTTTGTAATCATTACGGTGGCCAATTTACCATTTCAACTTTGTTGATATATCCAAATTATTATGTTATGAATAGTTATCAGTATCATGAAAGTATTATGAATTATGCATGTGCTTTCATTAATATCTCCATCGTAATATTTGGTTTGGATCAGTTCCAGTGTGGATGCCTCTCGTAATTAAGTTGCTCTAACTTAGTCACTGTTTCTCTTTCTAAACTCTAGATATGGATGAATGTAAATATAACATCAGCGACTGCGACGTGAATGCAAATTGTACTAACACATATGGTTCTTACAACTGCACATGTAAAGTGGGATACACCGGCGATGGACACTCATGTTCAGGTAACTTTGAAGATGGTCTAGTGGATAAATGCTTCAGCATTTTTTTTTGGTGTATCGTCTCATAACCTTATACAGCAGTACCCATGTAAGTTTTCGTACAGTTACCATGGTCTACATCCGGCTTGTTTCAAAGCTGTTGTGTTGATAGATCTGGTAAAAAAATTCTGCTAAAAAATATGAACAACATATTGTATACCTGTACTTGTCACCCCGAAATTACAGGAAATGGACGCAACTGTATAGGTACTAGATTCCTTTCTTTTTGAAACCCCTGATATCAGAAAGATAAGTACTATCATCTTTGCAAGACTTGTTTTACTAGCATGCCTTACAGATAATAGCGATGAGTGTAGGCCTGAAGACAATGTTGACAATGGCAGAAATGTTTTAAATAAACATTCCGTGATAAAAACTCTTAATGAAACAAATGTATTAGTCATGAAATATATCAACTGGTAGAAGACAGACTAGATGATTACTAATGGGGAAGAGCCACGGATGTGAAGTCGAGGGAATCGTAAAAAAATCTGGTGCATGCATCTAGAACTCAATTTTTTTTTGTTATGTTTATGATTTTACAGATATTGACGAGTGTAAAGGAAACAATTCTTGTCACGTGAACGCTAGCTGCGCAAACAACACTGGATCACATTTATGTGAATGTTACCCTGGATATACTGGAAATGGACAAAATTGTACAGGTGAATTGAATCTCTGTGTTATCAAATATTGATCAAAATATTCCAGCAAGACGCGTTGACGACAATGCCGCGCCATTCAGCCAAGTTACAAGGGAATTCGAAAATATATCAGTTAGACTAGTTTTAGTTTATGCAGCCGTCAGGACCTCTAGAGTTATGTTCCTGACTTGTAAATGAAACATTTTAATAACTGATACATTGTTATTTTGCTTTGAACTTGGGAGTTAAGTCAGTATACCAAGAGCAGAATCAGTTTATACAAAGTTTTTTTCACCTTAAACCTTCCTTTTTGTTTAAATGTTTTCTACTTGCAATGTTTTCTTTCGACGAATCAAATTCGATATCGATGAATGCGAAGGTGGCAATAACTTCTGTGACGAAAATGCGTACTGCTCCAATGCTTTGGGTCTTACAATTGCACCTGCAAAGTTGGATTTACTAGAGATGGACACATGTTCAGATAAAAAGAAAACTTACCGTCATCTCGAGGTGCAATACTCAATTCTTTTCGCTCAAAGACAATAGAGATTTCAAAAGAAAAAAAAAAACTGGTTTGCTTAACTTAATTCCTAGTCATCCACGATATTTTTTTGTCCAAAGAGTTACGTTGAAGTTATCGATGAGTGCGGTAATGTAAATCATGCTTGTGATATGAAAGCCAACTGTACCAACACTAAGGGCTCTCGTAACTGCACCTTATAATCGCACATGCAAGGAAGGATACAGTGGAGATGGATGGTCATGCGAGGGTAATTCAGATTAGCCTCACTAGCCGAAACTATATAATTACTATCGACTTAGTAGCTGTTACTTCTTGGATTTTTGAATGCTGTTCCATCTATGAGATAATAATGGCATTATACCGATGGCAACTCATGTGGACACTTCTCTAGCTAGCATTAATTTTACGAAACTCACCGAAGTCGCCTATTTTGTTCGTAGATCACGGCTGATATACTTTTCAGCGATATAATTTTGTTCGTTTATTCCTGTATTCCTGTGCTTGTTTGTTTTTTGGGCTTTTTGCTTCTATTGAATTGCCACGACATCCCTTTTACTTCCAGATATCGATGAGTGCAGTAACGGAGACCATCTCTGTGACGTTAATGCGAACTGTACCAACACTGACGGTTCCCACAACTGCACCTGCAGGGAAGAATACATCGGAGATGGACAGTCATGCCAAGGTACGAGCGAATAATGAATCAGAAATATGACTTCGATCGCACGCTACATCATAGTAGCCTTAGCATTAAACAAAGCATCGTTAGCAGGAACTATTAGGGACTTTAAGCAAACCATGACGGCTACGGCAACGAGAACGTGGAAAAACAATAGATCTAATTGGCAGAACAATAGCCCAGCACGTACGTTTTAAAACTTTGTACATTTCTTAGCCGTCCTTTGCAAAACAACAACGTGAAATCACCAAAATTTGCGTCGTCTGTGGAGCTAAACCGCGGCGGAAAATTATTTTAATTTACATTTTGAACTCAACGCTACTTTTATGCGTTATGTTGCGTTTAAGGTCTGCCGCCCTATGAGACGGTAAACACATCCATCCATTTTCGAAATTCTAACTAAAAGTAGAAACTCATTTTTTAATCGACGTCTTCCGTGGCGTTACCGTCCTGATTGCTTAAAGTCCCTATTATCTTATTAAGTGCTACGTGTTGCATTTTAAGCAGCCTTACCCATGTATGTTTATGCAAGGTTCACCATGATCTACATTTTGCCTGTTTCAGAGCCATTATAGTGGTGGGTTAAAAATAATTGTGATAAAATGTTCGTTTACAATATCTAACTCGTAAAACACAAAAAGGAGAAACCGTTGTTTTATCCTTTGCAGTGATTAATAGCATCGCACGATTCACATTCTTTATCCACTTTAAGGCAACAAAAATGAAAAAAGTGCAAAATATATTTATGGCGTCTCAAGTATTGACGAATGTAAAGGAAATCACTCTTGTCACCTTAATGCTACCTAAGCGAACGGCAACGGATCATACGTTTGTACTTGTAAGCCCGAATGTACTGGAAATGGAAGCAATTGTACAGGTATGTAATGTATTACATTTGTGAACCATCACATTCGAGAGAAAAGTAATATCATACGTGCCCAAAGTGTATACTTATCACATCATACTTTTCCAGATAGAAAAGGAAACACATGTGGGCCTGTTGGTGTGGCAGACAACAACACAATTCCAGATGCCAGAATGACAGCAAGCAGTGTGTTTCTTATGAGTGATGATTTTTATGCTTCCTACCTCGGCCGACTGAAAGAAACCAGGGGACGAGGAGCGTGGTGTCCTAAGACTAAATTTAATAGAACCGACTACCTTCAAGTAGATATGAGTTCAGTGCTGTCTGTTTGTGCTGTGGCTACTCAAGGAGGAGAGGAACTTTTGGAATGGACTACCAGCTATAAACTGCGCCTATCCATTGACGGTTTAACTTGGAACACCTACGAGGAGACGAATAAGACAAAGGTTTGGAAGTACCAGTAAATAAAGCGTTGATTTGATCAACAACTATCAGTAATGGTTATAGGACAAGGGGAATCCAATTTGGTCCGTGAATAACGTGAGTGAGTTACAACATTGTATCACTGCAAGCAAGAGTGTGAATTGTTGTTATTCACGAGTACAGTATGCATATGGTTATTTTACGGTGGGACAGAAAGTCTTGTGACCAGTGAACCAGAAATATTGCACAGCTGGAGAAACAAAATAGCCATCTGTTAAATGCATTAAAAAAAGAACCACATGTCTAAAAGGTTTGGAAAGCACTACAATTGACATGTTTTAGTAAAAATGAAAGAGTTTGTGGCGAATACGGATAGTTTGCAAGCAGATATAAAGCTATGGAATTCGTGCCATCTTTAACATTTTCTATGAGTATAGGAGGGTGTATAAACGAGCGATCAAAACAAGAAAAGTGACAGAAAATTTTACTCCGTTTAGAAAATTCCGGCTGCAACAAAAAAGCACAACATTATGTTAATGATGTGAGCTGTTGAGACATGGTCAGATGCCCCCTCCATCCCCTCCCTCCCCTCCTTCACCTACAAGTACCTCCCTGTTTAAATGGAATTTAGAATTGGTGGACTACAACAAGGTGCTCAGTTTCTTTCTTTTTTTTTTTTTTCGGTTTTCTTTATTCTAGGTCTTTCAAGGAAACTCAGATAGAACAAGCATCGTGAGGCATTCACTTAGAACTGACTTCAAAGCCAGATATGTTCGGTTTTATCCCGTCTCACACCATAACCATCCCTGTTTGAGGGTGGAAATATACGTGCTTAAGTAATGCATGAAAGATTTCTATTGGAAAAAAAGTATGTACGCATGGTGCACAGTAGGAAAATAAACATCACCAAAAAACTAAAAAAACTTTTTAAATCTAATCTCTACACACCTTTCGCTGCAGCATAATAAAACAGTTACACAGGATAAACGTGAAGTGGAAAAGGTATTCCAGAACTGTGTTGAAAGTTGTGTTTAGTCACTGTCGCTTATTAATTCTGCATTATCGTTGCTATCGGTGTGAGTTTTCTCAATTTTCCGATAAGTTGATAGCTTATGCAAACAATATCAGAAGATACAGAGGACTCGAGAGTAAGCGCGAATAACTGCAACTTAAAGGCGGAGTAGTCAGTCCAGCCAATAACAAAACAGATCTGTGGCAGAGCAACGCCATATTGGAGCATTAATGTATCAACAACAGTGCTCTAAGACATATCAGTAACAAGTCACTATACCACAACATTAGCGACGGGTAGCTATTCAAACGTCGTTGCCTGATGAAGACAAGCAGCACTTAAGCATTGGTAGAGACGCAATTTGCCCTGGATAGCATGTCTCCACAAATAATATATGATCTTTATAATGAGAAAAAAGGTTGCACTTAACGTTCATTTACTGTCTAAGATCAGCTTTTCGAAGCACTTGGTAATAATTAATGAATTAAAACGTATCAGATGACATGCGTAATTCCCATGGAGAAAGGTAGAGGGTGGTGCTATATATGCTAATTAATATGTACTTTGAAAGGTTTTGCACCATTTCGTCTGGAATCACTTGTGATGATTATCTTAGAAATAGAAATATCGCAACAAACGAAAACCGAGAACAACTTTCAAACTAAGTTAAGTTATAACTTTTGCAGGGATAACTCTTGGGTCGACAATAATAAATAATGTCAAATAAGATAATAAAAAGAAAAACGACCAAAGAAGAAACAAACAAGGGAGAAAAAAAAAAAGAAAATACGAACCGCCTCCCGGTTAGCTCAATGGGTAGAGCGCCGGACTGTTGTGCGGGAGGTCGTGAGTTCAAATCCGGCCGGACCAACACGCAGGGTCTTTAAATAACTGAGAAGAGAGTGCTGCTTTTGTAATAATATCTGCAAATGGTTAGACTTTCTAGTCTTCTCGGATAGGGACGATAAATGGAGGTCCCGTCTCACAAGGCCCTTGTATGTGATAAAAAAATTTGTGGGACGTTAAAGAACTCACACACTGTTCGAAAAGAGTAGGGCACGTAGTGCCTGGTGTTGTGGTCTATCTTTGTGTAGTGTCTATCAAATTGATTGGGGGGTACTGCGCCTTTGAATATTGTATAGAATGGGCGCAATATAAATAAGGAATTCATTCATCAACCCCCGGCCTGAAACCTAGTGTTTCTTTTAGCAACAACGGCACTGCATAGTAGCATGCAAATTGAATCAGAAATCTTCAGATCTATCAGTAATTTAATCATTATGATTGGTAGCTAATTCTCAAATCGCCAACACAAGAAATTAGATTTAATTCACTTCAAATCTTCATGAAAATGAACCTTACATGATGCAGGCCAGAGAAATCGGGATAAAACTGTGCATAATTTGGGAACACTCAGAACCTGATGCGATTGTAATTTAGAATAGTAGTCTGTTTTAAAACGATGATCTTTCAAGCTGGGTTGATCTTGAATATCGCTGTTAGAAAATATACCACTAGAGCATACATGTATTAAAACACTAAAGGTAATGTTAGTTTCTTCAAGTTGCTTTTGTGTTTCATATAGGTCAATATAAGTAACATAAGTATTGTTAACAATGCTAGTTTTTTTTTTGTATATTTTAGATTAAAAACCTATTAAAGAGAATTACTGGACTTTATCAGGAATCATCGTGGAATATAAACTTTATATATAACTTTAATTTTTTCAGTTTTGCGTCGAAATTGATTGTTACCCATTACAGGTCAAAGTTGAATCCTCATGACGAGCTTTGCTCTGGATAAAAAATCCTCACCGGGAAAGCCTAAAATGATCCATAGGTCTGTCAAGGTAAAGCGGGAGGACTCCACGAGCAAGTGAAGGAGAGGCGTTTAGCTTCAAATGTGAAATTAATTAAAGTTAACAATGAAAATATTTCCAGGCGCGAGGATCCATGCTGCTTGTGCGTTAACAGTGTTAAATTAGGACTCTCTCGCACAATTTTCACTGTTGTATAATGATTCGGTGGCGGGAACGGCCCAGCTAAGCCTAGATGTGTCATGACATTTGAGGATGGCCTGATTATACCGCGAAACGTGACTACCAAGTAACGTGCGTTGTACCCGGCATGTTTTAACCGTGATCTATAGGCTTGGGACACAAAAAGGGCTCTTATCTGTTCTGCTAAGACAATGCCAAAGTTAAATTGTGACAGCTAAATACTCTGATCAGACCTTTGACTCTGAGTCACGGACCAGTCAGCATGGAGGCCGGTGAGCTGCTCGGCAAGGAACTTGTTTTCATTCAGGATATTAAAGTGGCTGAAGTTACTTTTATGATTATCTTTAATAAATTAAAGAAATCGAAATCCGCTACAACAACAACATTGACTTTATTTTTTTTTCTTTAAATTAAAGAAATAAAGGCTTTTGTAGCCCGCAGTTAGCAAAGCTATTCTAGGCTGGCTACCTAAACAGACACTGTATAGGCTCTCACACATACACACACACACACACACACACACACACACACACACACACACGCACGCACGCACGCACACACACACGCAACAATGAAATATATAAATAAATGCGCAAATAAAAATAAATAATAAATAATAGTAGTGATAATCATGTTAAAGGTTTTAACTGGGCCAGTCACACAAGGGAGTTTTTAACAGGTCAAAGAGAAAGCTAATCAGTTGAAATACAAATATAAGCTAGAAAGGTCAAGGTAGCGCAAGTCAACATTCATCTCCTCAATTTCAAGAATTTTCCAAAAGCAAGTGAGTTAGCTCACGTTTAAAAGGTGCTTTCCTTAGCTTACGAATTTCAGGGGGGATGCCATTCCATATTTCGCACCAACTCTAGAAAAGGAAAACAACTGATGATTTGTTCTCGCCTGTTTTATATAAAAGCTTCCAGCTACTGAGAAACGAGTAGACTAGGAATGAACCTGTTCAGAGTGAGTAAAAAGTTCAGAAAGATTGGGAGGAGCACAGCGATTTTTGATATCATGTAACAGAGAGGCAACCAATTTGAAGTAAAGCATTTTTATCGGTAGAATTCCCGAACTACTAAAAAGAGGAGCACTGTGAGATGTATAATCGAAAAAGTACATTAGACGAAGAACCCGCTTTTGTAAAATGACGATTTTCTTTAGATGAGTATTCGCGGCTTGGCCCCAAGCAACGAGACCATAGGAAATATACGGTTCAATGAGCGAGCGGTAAATGTTTATAATAGTAGTGAGCGGTACCAAGTGTCTTAGCCTTGCAGTAATACCGATACCTTTGCTTATTTTCGTGGAAATGTAGTTAATATGGTGCTTCCAGGAGAGATTACCGTCAATTAGAACACCTAGGTATTTAACATATGTCTTACGTTCAAGAGATACCAATTGCTCCGAGTTATTATCAAGTATTTTAAGGTTTACTTATCGGTATAGTTTGTGTTGATAAGGATGACAAATAACGAAATTAGATTTAGATACGTTAAGAGATAATTTATTTGAATTCAGCCATTCACACAACTTTAATTACTCTTCATTGACGACAACTTCAAGTTTGTTTAGATCTTTTTCTGCATATAGTAAATTGGTATCATCAGCAAATAGGTAAAAGTCAAACTTTTTAGAGGAACGATGCATGTCATTGAAATAAATTAAGAAAAGAAGCGGACCAAGTACAGAACCTTGAGGGACTCCACACACTATTCTCTCTTTGTTAGAGACAATAGAACCGCTTTGGGTTGATTGCATCCTGACAGACAAGTATGACGAGAACCAGTCATTAATCAATCCTCTAATTCCATAGTGGTGTAATTTATGCAACAAAATCAAATGATCAACCGTGTCGAAGGCCTTTTTCAAGTCAATGAAAATGCCACAGGAGTATAATTTTTTATCAATGTTGTTTTGAATTGTATTTAGAATATCCAGAATTGCATGTTGAGTTGAGCAGTTCTCTCTAAATCCATATTGCGATGTGAAAGACCTGATAGCGAGATTTTAAAGATGGAGAATGGATGATGCAAAATTGAGAGTAGTGGTCACTTATATCTGAGACAATGTTGCCGCTGAAGAGTTTAAAGCCAATTCTGTTATCAAGAATATTGTCAATAAGTGTGGCAGAATTATTATGGACTCTTGTAGGCTTATCAATTGCTGGAAAAAAAGGAGTAACTTTGGAGGGACAGCAGAAAGTTATGAGAAAAATCACAGGTTTCAGATTTGAGGAGATCAATGTTGAAGTCGCGCATGACATATATCGGTTTATTAGTAGAGCTTAGTCTTTCTATTGTCATATCGAAATATGTTTGAAATTGTTCAAGAGAAGTATGTTACCGATAGATTACACCACATATAACAGTTTTACCTTTTAAGAATTCGAGTTCAATCCATAAGGCCTGGAAAGCCTCGTTAGAGGTTTTTTCGAGGACTGTGTAATTTAAACTGGCGTCAACATACATACTGACACCTCCACAAGAAAGAGGAATTGGCACCTGTTCGAATTGGTAATTAGGTATATGTGGATTAAAGTCTATTCTGGCCGAATTTGTAATTTGTAATTAATTGCTGTAGGGGAATTTGTGCGAAGAGGCACGGTTCAAAACTGTTTCATTCTACTTTTGCATGATAACCTGTGGAACTTTCGTTAATGGGCGGCAATTACTCTCGGCAGTTGAGTGATCATAAATATTTAAATCGATGTTCTTAAGAGAACCTGAGCCCGTGAGAATTCTTCTTGCCTTCCTCCTCGACAAGAAATATTAAGGGCGAAGTGCGACATATCATTGATTCATAAGAAAGTATAACTCTTCATGATTAATTAAAGACGACACCGCGTCCAAATTACAAAAGAAAAGAGAGTACATTTTCTTTGCGCCCAGGACACGCCATATTAGCTTACAAAACAATAAAGAAGAGCCGGGTTTTGAACACGAAAGACTGGGCCGAGTTTCTAAAAGCGCGATTACTGCAGAGTATAACTGCCAATCAGAGGGTCTCAAAGGGGTGATAGCTTTCACAGGTGACGGTTACGATTTGGGCCATTTTACAACCAACAGTTAATATCATTCTATTATTGTCACTAGAAGTCTTTTTTGCAGTTAATTTCTTTTTACGACGAACGTTTACAATTTGTCAATTTCTACGCCTATTGGCCGAATTGGTTAGCCGTTTTACGCTGAATCGGTTAGCCCCAGTAAAGGTAGATATCTTAAAACTCCAACAATCCCTTAGGAAAAGCCACTTAGTGTCCTCGAGCATGAAAAACGCAAATGACTAAGGAGTCATCGACTTTCCGGCAAGTTTGCATCTGGTTGCAATTGGTTAAAAGAAAAATCAAAGAAATTCTCGATCACTTAAGCTCACCATATGAAATTTCCTTTATGTCACCGGCGTTCACAGGCTGGCGATATTAAAAAACAGGTGCCACCTTCATTTAAATTGAAATTCATCTTTTTCAGTGGAGAAGTTCAATCGCTGATGTGTGAAGAAGAACAAGATACATCAAACATACAATTGATCTGCGCACAATTTACCTGAATAAGAGGTTTAGTGGCGAATAAATGTCAAAATGAATCCAATAAGTGATTGCCGTGGTTGTAAAAATTGGGGGCAGAGTCTCTCATATCTTCGTTGTGCTTTACAATGAGATTCTAACTTCACTAGCATAGAGCGAATTGCACCATCTCTTTTTGTCTCTTGGATTTACGTCCACGCATGCTCACTTCGAATTACTATCATAGACCATCATGATATTCAAGATTTTTACAAAGTGACGCTCTGTTATGAGGAAACTTGAACTTCTCTCTCTTTAGTCAATTCTCTTTCGAACCACTTCTTGAGGTGTCACGCAACGCCTCTGGGCGATGCGAGACATCTTGAGGAATGGCAGCGAAGAACCTAATCTCTTTTGAGCATGCGGTGTTGATTTTGTCGTAAAGTCGATTCGAGTGCCCCTATCCTATTCTATCTTACCCTGCTCCCCTGGGAGAAACACCAGCGTGGTTTCCGTAAAAAGAGTAGGTTTGTTTGGAGTACCACTTTTCCTATTTTATCCCTCCTACTCCTTTGGGGCAAGCACTGCGTGAGAGCTCAAAATTATGTCTATATGCGCTGACCGTTTCCGCCTAGAGGAGGAGAAAACAATGGACATAAACTTTAATTTGCTTCCTATTACGGCTTTGTTCCTTATCAGCCCTGAAAAGAACATGGGCTGTAGTATTTTTACAGCTTCCTATTTATTTGGTAACAGATGTGTTTAAAAAGAATCAAATGCGGTTCAGCCCGGCGAAAAGAATAAAGAAAAATATAGTATTTTGATGTACTAGGCAGGCACACCAGTTTCCTCTTGTAAAAATTTTGTCTTTTGGCCCTCGATTGTCGTTTTTGTTTTTAATTTAAGGCGGAAGAATTATTTTTAAAACAGAATTTTGTTTTTAAATCGGTTGGTCAGTGCGCGTTTTTCTTTGAGGAGATCTAGACTTGGATCAAAAAATGTCATGCGACTTAAAAGAGATCGGTTTGTTTTTCTCCTTTGAAGTGCTTTGCGTGATGCAGAATGTGAGTAGACGTATGAATATTGTAAACGATCTCCAATCGTTTTTCGGCGAGGGTGGGTTCTGCATACATTGCCACTTAAAATGCCATACCCTTTTTCTGTTCAGTTGTAAGCGATTGTGACAGTCTCCGCTACGCCTGAGGGCAAATAATCCCACAGCGAAATTTAATTAATGAGATAAATCAACCAATTCCTCAATCACAATTCCTCAACCATGGATTGGTGCTAACGAGTGCAACAAAACGCCAGTCAAATTGTAATGAACAATTTCCCACCACTGACGTGCTTTTAACCCGAAAGAAGCTAAAGACATTATGTTACCAATTTAATTTGGTAAAACTTTGCTTGACAACCTTCCTTCCAAAAGTTCTCCCATCGAAAAACAAATTGTCACCCATTTTTTTATCCTTTATTAAACGAAGGGATAAAGAGAGAGAAAGAGAGAGAGAGAGAGAGAGAGAGAGAGAGAGTCCGATTCGAGTGGGTATTTACTACATTGATTGCGTATTTGCTACCGTAGCAACTACCCACTAAGTATTTGCTACGGTAGCAAATACCCACTAGTGCGTATTTGCTACCATTGATGGGTATTGGCTACCATTAATGGGTATTTTCTACGGTAACAAATACTCAGTAGGTAGTTGAGTATTTGCAACGGTAGTAAATACTCAAATTAAATTCTAACTACTACCAAACTGCTCAATACCTGAAAAACACACATCTACGTCGTTTTATCGTATTTCTATTTTAAATAGATAGTTTGTCCTCTTCTCGGTGCCCCTGTGTCCATGTTAATTGTATACGTTCTACGTTTTAGTTCCTCTGAGAGTGTTCTATCCTCTACGGTTGTAAACGCACGATTTAACAATAAGCTTCTAGAAACATGAAAGTTTAATGAAAAGGTTGATAACGCGCAGATTTCAAAGCTATAACGCGGAGTCTTATTTTGCTCTGAAATGCTCTCCACTACACGAAAATACTCTTAACTGTTAAATAATGTCAACTAGAGGTTAATCCTTGGAAAAGGCGTGCGCGAGATGGTTTTGCACGAGTTGAGAAGTATCAAGTCGGGTTAAACGTTCCAACTTTCTTCGATAAGATTTGTTGATGACATTATTGGGGCGTTAAGCATCCATGCTTGTTCAACATTTTTTTTTGGACGAACGTTTCATAAGTTCTCAAACATTAGTCCTGCAAAAAATGTTGGACAAGGATATATGCTAAATGCTTTAACATTATTGAGTCAACAAATCTTCGATGACAATATTGGAACGTTTAGCACGGGCCTCAGAAAAAAGAATGAGGGTGCGAAAAGAACGGGCGAGTTTTCTGAAAAATTTTAATGGGTGAAATATTGAGAATCGTACAGGATTAGTTCGTGCCATAATAAACCGTCCGCATTGTCACCTCAAAGCGCAAAGGTGGTAGATGGTTGAAGTAAAATAAGCAAATAATCTGAAACGTGATCGTCAGATCGAAGAAATCGCAATGGAGATAAACGATTATTTCTCAAGAACAAAGACTTATAGTCACAGGTAGCGTTGCAACTAAAAAAATTCTTAAATATGTTCTAAGCAGTGCAATGCATTGTATGCTGAGCTGTTCACAACTATCAAATATTACTCAGCAGTGCGCCATACTGTACAGACTGCACTTACAGAACATCTGAACTGAGTAACAACACCGAACTGGGAAAAAACTCTTAAATATTACTATATAGGGCGCTACACTGTACTATTCAGTGTATTGTTGTTCGGTACAGTGAAGTACACTGCATAGTAAGATTAAATGTTACTATGCAGTCCTTTGCATTGTGCTCAAGAACACGACACTGAACTGTTGGAACTGCTAAATCTTACTATGCAGTGGGCTGCACTGTACACTGAACTGTTGAAAACTGTTACATGGTACTATGCAGTAGGCTGCACTGTACATTTGACGACAAAACTATAAGAAGTTTTCTCGTATGAAAGTAGTTCTACTTTATGGATTCTTATTTTAGCGTTCACGAATATAAAAAAAAAAATCACTACGAGGTGGGTAACATGTGGTTAGCCTGCAGAAAGTCAGGTATAAGTTTAAGATACATTTCGGCTCCTACTGAATTTGGATATAACGACGCTCCAATTTCAACTAAATAGCGCTCCACGGTTTTTGAAGTTGTTTTTTCAAGAAGATCGAGATATTGTTGTTCTTATCAGTAAGCGTTTGAAATTCTAGTCGGTTTTTAGTAAAATGATTTATTTGGTCGTTCTCGTTCATATATGTATAGTTGCAATATTCTATCGATTTTGTTAAGAAATCATCTTTTCACAATGGTAAAGGAAATAGAAGTTCATAAAAAACGGGAAACCCTATAAGTGAAAGGGATAACAATTATGATGATTACATGTAATAATATCTGACTAAGAGTTAAAGGACTGGAACTGTTTTCTTCAGATAATTTCAATTCTATTCTTAGATTTCAACTTGAATTTCGTTTCAAAAATCAGTTGCGTTTAATCCCAATGATATATCAATTTGTATGACGTAAAGTAGCTAACGAATACATTGTTACTGGTGTTATTGTTGTTGCAGTCCTGTGTTTGTTGTTTCTCCCTAGCCCAGCTTGGGAATACCCTTACCTAGGAAGATAAATGCCCAATACCCATGTTGGTTGAAGACTGCGTTCGTTTGTTGGTATAACTAAGGGAATAGTTGGTGTTTATCATTTAAAAAGGGACCCTTCGATTACTATCAGCCTGTAAAATCAGCCCTAAAATACAAGCTTTCTACGACTATCTTTTCTTAATACTTTATTGCTTAATGTATCTTAAAGGAAACAAGTTCGTTAGATACGACTCTCTGTGGCCCTGTTTCTCTGCACTTGCTAAATGCTATCTAAAGTATAGTACGTAGCAAATAAAGACCATAACGAAATGTAAAGAGTGAATGAATCAAGCATCAGGCGAAAAACAAGCATTTGTGAATGAAGCAGTACGTTATTATTAAGTGTTGCAGTCATACAGGAAAAAGAACTCATGAACTATATGTGTTCATCTGAAACTGGGTGTGTTGGAAACTAGGCTAAGGCCTGAAACTAAGCCCGCATTGGAACTGACTTACACACAAGAATTTAAAACTGAACTAGGAGTACACTGCATACAAAACTAAACTCACATTCTAACTGAGCAATATTCACATTTAAAACTGAACTAGGCATGGACTGATGAAGCTCATATGATATTAAAATAATAATAATAATAGTATGGTATTTATATCACTATCTAGCGCTATTTCTATCACTATCCAATAGCGCTGTACAGTAATTTTATAAATCGGACCGATAAGATTAAAAAACCATAAAAATCTCTAAAACATGAGTAAAAGAAAGTAGCTAATAAGGTAGTCTGTAATAATGAGGGTAAAAACTTGAAACTTATATTGAAATTAACTAATTTCCTAGCCAATTAACCAGCTCACCAACTAATCAACTAATTTACTAGTTAACTGGGTTATGCACACAAAAAACTAAGTTTGCATTGTAATTGAGTTGTAAGCTCATTTAAAACTTAACTTGATACACCCTAGAGACAAACTAAACTCACATTGTAATATATGATTTATGCAAGTAGTTAAAACGGAACTTGGTTGACACAGTAAACAAAACTAAGCCCACGTTGTAGCTAAGTTTTACATGCATTTAAAATTAAAATCAAGGGTATATTAGAAACAACACTAAGTTTACATTATAACAGAGTAATGCCTACCTTTGAAACTGAACAAGGCGTATACCAGAATGACTTAGATCCCGACGTATCTTAGTAATGTGTACAATTAACACTGAACTTAGCGCACATTGGAAGTAAAACTAAGCTTGCATTGTTAGAGAGTTATGTGTGTATTTTAAACTGGACTAGGTGCATACTGGATACAAAAACTAGCCCACACTGTAACAGAGTTATGCACGCATTAAAAACTGATCACAATAGAGACAAAAGTAAACTTGTATTGTGACAAAGCTATGCGTACCGCTTAAAACTCAACTAAACTAAGCATAAACTAGACAGAATACCAAGCTCATATTGTAAGTGAGGTACGAGTCCATCTAAAGCTATATCACACATAGACTGGAAATAGGCTAAAGTCACAATGTGAGTTATTTTCGCGCATATAGAACAGAACAAGGCTTTTACAAAAAGGCAACTAAACTAGTATGAATAGAGTCGTACGGGCATTTAAAACTGAACTAAGTTTAAACATGAATGAAAACTAAGATTACATTGTAACAAAGCTTTGCGCGATTTAAAATTCAATTAGTTAATATAAGTTAACGTTAGGTCTACACTAGAAAAAAGAATAAGGTTCACATTCCAACAGAGTTATAAATGCAGTAAAAGCAGAACAAGGGTAACACTGGAAAAAATTTGTCCCTTTCAGATTTGAATAAGGATTGATTGCTGATGCATGTTATGCTATCTAAAGTAACACTTGAAGGAAATTTTTCACACCACAATAAGCGCTCGTAATCGTTCAAACTACCTACGTAAAGTGCAGCGTTTATAAGATTAAGATGCTATCATGATTTAACTAACATAAACATAACAAAATCCTTTCCACAACACTTTTAATTGCTTAATATTTCAGCCATTTGGAAACGAAACTATTTCTTAGAAAAATGCGCGTGTACGCTTTTTTAAATTGAAAAATACAGAGGGATAGATTGTTCTCAAGCAATACCCAAATAGTTCCTTAAAACTTAATCTTTTACCAAAGAAAATGTTTCTCTGGAGCAAAAGAAGTAGAAATGGGTATTTGCTATATAAAGTGGGTACTTGCTACGTTAAATGGTTATTTGCTACGGAGTGGTTTTTGTGCAATAAAATCTTTTAATTGTGACATATAATTGAAAAACAGGTTTAACATGTTTTCTTTCACAAGCGCAGAACTTTCCTTCCATAAAAACGAATTTAAAGTAAAATATAATGATTTTATGAAGAAAAAAGATAATTGACCTTCTCAAAAAATCTGTCTTGTTAAGTCAAGTTGATACTATATGTGGGAACGCAGTTTTGTTCTAAAATTAAGATGGTGTAGAAAGTAAAATATTCCGGATCCCAGAGGGGTTTTACAGCAATAAAAAAGAACTTGAAGACCTTTAAAGTCCGTCAAAATTTTTTATTTTCGTGATTTTTTCGATATGTGTACCAAAGATTGAGTATTTGCTACATTGGTCGTGTTTAGATTGATATACTGACTAAAGATTTCGTATTGGTCGGTAACTTTGAACAGAAGTATTCTAAGTGAAAAATAGACTGATATATTCCACTGTAAAAACGGGAAAATATTGGAAAATTTTATATCAAAAAAAGAAGAGGAGAAAAGGTAGCAGATACTCAGCCTTGAATCTGGAGAGAGAGAGGGAGAGAGCGTTTTCCTCATAGAAGCTCAGTCTAAAGCCTAGCGAGATGAAATAATAATCATTAAGCTTACTTTTTTTCAATTTCTGCTCACCACAGGCATAGAAAATGATCGGGTAACAGTGTGGAGAATTGGAATGTTAATCTAGAGGTTAATACTGAACTCGACAGGCCGCGCTTTAAGGCAAGATTCTTGTGTCTATTTCAGTATCCATTATTACCCTATGGGTATGGAAATTTAGAATTCTAAAATATGGATTTTTAATGGCTCAATTCCCCCGTGTGTTGACTTTTGATGTCAACGTGACAGAAAGGAAGTTAATCTGCACTTTGGTCAACAAGCGATTCGTATGTCAGTATTACATTTCGCGATCGTACGTGTCTCGGCTGGTTTTCAAAACATGTTGGAGCGTTACAAGTCGGTTCAATCCTAACAGCGTTTTATTATGTTTCAAAAACAAGATCGCCCTTCTGTTGGTGATGTGCCCAGCTGTTCATCCAAGTTTGCTTTTCCAGTATCGTTCGTATGTTTATTGATCTGTACTACCGCCTTGGTTCGTGTTGAGATCATAAACCAGCGAGTTCATAATGTTGAAGATGTTATGGCGGAAGTGGGGCGAATACATGAATCCATGAGGGATTCTACCGAAGCAGCAGGTACTCAACCTTCTGAAAGCACTGGTTTTGTCGGGAACTTTGATGGCAATATTGCTCAGGAGAGTAGAGATATGACCGAAGGTAGTATGCTTTCTCTCGTCAACTTATAACTTAGTAAAGGACCCTCGCTTCGACAACGATACGAAATACAATTTTCCTGGCGAACTCTTTTCGATCCTTTGAATTTTGCCGAGGCTTACTTTGGTGAAGAAATTGGGAGTCACAATGGTGCTTAAAGTGGCTAATGAATTTGTCTATTTTAGTAACTACATAAACTCACTTCTGAGGGGTCGATAGCGAAAAAGTAATAGCGGTCATCGTTGTAAAAGTTCAAGAGAGCAATCATATGAGTAACATTATGCAATTGATCATTCAAAGATATCCCTTTTTCCCTAACTTGGATTAATATATTTGATGTATTGTTGGCCAGATAAACCCTTCAGGAATATGAAGGGTCCATCGTTGAATGACTAAAACAACAGTGCGACGTCTGCTGTTTATCATAATAACAGCACAAAAAGGTCTTGGATAGCTAAACGTTTTGAAACGTGAGGAATGGGTGTGGGGGGGGGGGGGGTGGGGGGGTGGAAAAACGTGAAGTACTCTTGCGTGCCACAAGGAAAGGTTGAGCTTAATTTAGGTTCTCGTTTAAACGAGGCGATCGTACACGTAAAAGCGAGCGAAAGAAAATCAGTGTTTGCTCGAGAATAAGGCAGCCTCCTTTCATTATTTGCCTGCACAAATTTTCAGCGACGGAAAGCTTAGTAAGAACCTGGTAACCGTCATTTAGACGAATCTGGTTTGGAGCCAAAGGTTGTATAAATAAACCACTGTTGAGATTATTGTCTGGTAAGGAGATTTAAAAGTGTTACCGCTTTAATTTTCAAACACTTTTTGAAAAAAAAAAACTATTTCCAGTTAACGCCAGAAGCCGTCGCCATTTCAAGTTACCCGAGAAAGGAGCCAACCCTGGTAAAGTTACGATAGAGGTGGTTAGAAGTGAGATAAACAAGACCATGAATTCATGGTCACCACGATCATTTTGTTCGCCCAAAGAACAAATTTGCGTACAGGGGCCACCAGGATTGCAAGGACCAAAAGGATCACGGGGAAGGAGAGGTCCGCGTGGATCTACAGGAAGGAAAGGGTCACGCGGTTTTAGAGGAGAACCAGGGCCTTCCGGAAAGCAAGGAAATATCGGACCACCAGGTCAAAAGGGTGCACAGGGTATCACAGGGGTTCCGGGTCCCAGGGGCCCACCCGGAGCTAAGGGAGAACCTGGGGAACCTATCTCTCTCCCTGTAGTTGTTGTTTCTCCAATGAAGCATGCAAACACTCAGAGAAAATCAAAGTGCAGTGTTCCAATGTTCGGTAAGTGGAAATCCTCAACCGACTATGACGTGGGTGGGGACAAATGGCACTCATCTCCAAAGTAATTCTCACCTTGGCGCTCGGGGTGGGAGATTAGAATTCCATCACGTGACTCTTAGCGACGCTGGAAATTACACTTGCGTTGGAAGAAATGTTCTTGGTTCCGAGAGTCAGTCTGCGAAGCTAATTGTTGAAGGTAGGAATGGGCATGCAGAAGAAACTGGGTGTGAATTTATTTCATCATCTGATTTTTACTATTCTTTAATATCAGTTATTTAAATCAACTCCATTTAGCCAAACCACATGTTCAACTTGCTTCAGGTCCCACTCATGCAAGGGTGGGACAAAACATTACGCTACCTAAATGTCACGTGACCGGCTTTCCAAAACCAGTCGTGTCGTGGAAGAGATTGACCGGTGCCTTGGCTCAAAAGAGGGCAGATTACAATCAGCAGGATTTGACACTGGTTGATGTGGAAAAAAAGGACACTGGAGCGTACGAATGCAGAGCCAGAAACCATCTTGGAGAAGGTTCCGCAGTTACGACCTTGTTTGTTTGGTCGGCACCAAAATTTGTCTCAAAGCCACCCGACATGCTCACCAATGGGGTTGGTGGGTCAGTGTCTCTGAACTGTTCTGCCACAGGGGAGACTGTTCCTCTCGTCTCTTGGAAGCGAGCAAGGGGGGCCTGGGACGAAAAGAGAATGAAAGTAGACAAAGGAACCCTAACTATTTCGGTTCTGAGAGAATCAGACTCAGGAATTTATGTGTGTGAAGCCAGAAGTCCGCAATTTACAATCGAGGCAAGAACATCGCTGAAGGTGAAAGGTTGGTTGAACAGTGTGATTGTTTGTTTTTTTTTTGCATCCATGTTCGATACAAACTTTCTGGCCGTATCACACGATTATGATCACTTCTCCGTCTGTAAAGGTCGGAACTTAATAAACATTTTATTTTCGGTTATGCACTGAATTTTGGCCAAAACAATGAAATTTTTCTAACTGCCTCTTAAACGAAGCCTTCTTAACTAAGTAACGACTAAGAACTCAGTAACTGGAATAACTTTTCCCACAGGAGTCTGATTAACGTATTTGTTAAAACACTGTATCCTTTTTACCCTAATTACCGAGATCTCAGCGTTACGACCTCGAGCCGAATAGTTTCCCGTCCGGTCCTCCCATTACGTCAGTAAGTACATATTACGTCATTTTCTTATAGCTCTCCTTTCGTTTACGCCTGATGGCCGCAAAGGGAGACTCGGTATCATTCAGAAATTCACCGTTACAAGAACAGCTAAATATCTCATCAAAGCCTTTGGTGCTCGGGGAGGGACACATTCTTACAATTATGGATACAGACCAGGAACTTATTACGGCGGTTATGGTGCAGCGATAGAGGGGACATTTCGACTGACCAGAGGTACTGTTCTAATTATTATTGTGGGGCAGAGAGGAGGAGATTCAGTGGAGGTGAAAGGTGGCCAAAGCACGACCATGACAGCAGCTGAGCTCGGACTGTCTGTCGAAGACAACGCTGGCACTGGGGGAGGGGGAGGAAGTTTTGTTTATACCACAAATGATTTGCTGTTTTTAGCTGCTGGAGGAGGAGGGGGCGCATCTGGTGGATATCATGGTGTGGATGGTCAGGCAGGAACAAGTGGAACCAGTAGTGAGGGGAACGATCCATCACATGCAAAGAAGGGTGGTACCAAGGGTCAGCCAGGAGAATGTAACAATGATGACGCTAGTTACCATGGGGGAGTGGGTGCGGGCTGGAATGGCCAAAGTTGTTCCAGAAAAGGACCTGAGCACGGAGAGGGAGGTGGGTCGCGTGCTCAAGG